>NC_045161.1:4286277-4436277 GCF_900700415.2 Clupea harengus | reverse complement strand
GTACCTCTCTTTGCACTTACGCTAGGCGAGGTAAACCAACGGCGAGCCCCTTATCAAAAGGACCCGAAGCGCAAGTTCAAACGAGCAAGCGACTTTCACACTCACACAACCACCTAAGAGACACCTGGACAGATGGGGAATTAATTACGAGCGGCGGCCTGTGTGGATACGGCGAGGCGGCTGCCCTCTCGGCCCCGGGTTTGATAGGAGGACGGCGAGAACACAAGGATGGATTTCACAACCGTACATGCCGACTATGTTCTCCCACACGTGCTCAACAACAAACAAAAAAATAAATAAAATAAAACTCGCGCATGCAGTATTTATAAACATATATATTTTCCATCAGTGATCCTGCGGCGGAGCTTTCTCTTCCTGGTGCATTAGGCAAGAATAGCAGGATTAGAGGTGCGCAGTGAACGTTTTGGGAGGGCACCAAGATAACTGCAGGTTCATTAAACACACTCGCAGTCCCCGCTCCAGATCCCTTAAACGTTCAATTGAAACACGGCAGCTCAATTTCCATAAGAAAAAAGGGCTTCGGAAACCAAATGTCGCGCAGGTAGCTGCAGAACACCCTCCCTTAGAGACACACACACACACACACACACACACACCTCCTCCTATCCAGACATCCACCCCACCCCCACTCATATCACCCTCATTAATACCCTGCACTTTAAACTAGGGGAGAATTTCTGAAAATGCCTCAATTATGCTCTGCAGAAGACTCACTTTGTGCATTTATTAAGTGGTGATTCCACTAAGCACGGGAGAGACGGGGGAAGGAAATGTTAAAATGCAGGTCTTCGGCAGACATAAAAGGTAACACTTCCCTTCACCCAGTTGTCTAATCCCAACAGATGAGAGATGGGCTTTTGCTTAGAAGTATGGATTATTTGTTTATGTGGGTCTAGAAGCACTGGCTTTTAAGATTTGTACCATTACCCGCCGAACAATATAATCGCATATTCTCATATGCAATGCATTTCCAGTTCAAAGCCAGCTCAATCTCGGCACTCTGTTGTTAATAATCACCTAATGCTTACTTTGCATTCGGAATCCTGGAGATGGTCTATTTGGGTTTCCCAAGACGCCGCAGTAGTTCTGGAGACCGGTTTGACCCGACCTCCATTGCCTCCATCACCAGAGTTCACGGAGCAGACATTAAAAGAGGCACAACCGCAGATGGCTTCCTAACAGATTACTCAGCATGTTTGCACCGTTGTGGATTTACGCAGAGAGTGAACATCAATGATGGCGCAGAAATCTACTGTACTTAACGACCTGAAAAAAAAAATCACGCTGAACAATGTGCTGTAATGATAAGTGCTGCATACAAGGTGAACTCTGATCTTGCTGAAGTGAAATCATAAATAACACATATGCCACAACCCTGAAACCAAACATCACACAAGGTGGCAAAGATATTCCTGTTTTTACCCAGCTATCTCACTCCGCACCCCCTTCCCCAACCCACCCCACCCCCTGCCCCAGCCCCGCAGGCACAACAGCCTTGGTACAACAGGGTGTACGTAAAGTGAACATCTTTAACTGACAGCATGCAGCTGAGTGCTGCTTCCTGGCGCCGAGCCATGCTCATTTTCCCTTCCTCCAGCTCACAAATGTGACGAAATCCCTGCAAACTGCACCTGCAGCAATTATTACCCAATTAGTAACAAATACTGTGCAATTACGGCGAAACGTTCACACTGAGTTCAAAAAGGGCCATAAAAACGTAGCCCAGAGGAATGACGGGTGGTTCGCCCATCAAACGGGAAGATTAATCAGGACAGCAAATCCATAATGCAACAGACAACTTTGTTTGTCTCTCCCGCTATTAAATACACATTCTGTTTTTAGAATGATTTACTGAAATGGTTTTATGTCAGATGATAAATAAATGGGCTGGTGCGGGGGCGATAAAAAGAAGCCCTCGCCACTTGGTGGGAGCCTGTTTGGCTGGAGTATCATATGTACGAAGGACAGGACAATCTGAACAGCATGTTTATGAAACGAGGCGAATCACAGAAAAATGCTCTGGACCGACAGAGAGGAGCCAATGAATGGTGCTGGACAATAACATCAATTATCAGTTTTGATGCACCAAATTCATTTGACTGACTTCAATTATATTCCCAGCGCTCCTTAAAGAAATCACACTTTGATTCAAGATTCATGCTTAAGTCAACTCAACATCACCATGAGCATGCCCAGACACATATTAAACATCCAACCAAATTATGTTGAATGAAAAAAAAAAACACACCTTCCATGTTTACACCTAGACAAAGTGTACACAGGACATTTATATTCAAATCAGCTGTTAAATTGTGGCATGCCACCCTTCTTTCATACAGGTGAGATTGAAAACAGGACAAAAGAAACTAGTTTGGGGAATCAGAAAAGGTGCAGGCAGCCAGACAAACAGAAAATTAGTCACTTTTCCCAATCATTTGGAAACTAAAAACATGTGATACGGCTGTCAGGACAGACACCAAAATTTGAAAGTGAAAGTTGTAATCTACGTCAAAACAGCAGTTAACAGGAGCCACGGAGAGGAGAGCAAGAAGAAAAAAAAAACAGGCCCACATAAAAAATGGCTGTCACTCAACACCCCTCTATCTTTTTCCACTCAGATGAAATAGCTGTTTGCTAGAGAGGGAGAGTGTTTAAACTGATGGAAGCTGGCTGGCGTCTTGGCACCGACCTCTGGGGTTGGCACAATGCAAAGTGTCCCACAAACACGAGGGGAAACCTTTCACTGGGAGCACGTGTGTGTTTTCACAGCACGACCGCAGGCCCTTCATTTCCCTGTCTCTCATTGCAGTTAGGAATTGATCACTTTCAGGCGGGGGGGGGGGGGAGATATGTCACTCCCCCACACACACACTCACACACACACACAGTCAGAGAAACATGTCTCTGGCTCCATATGGGTCCACATTTGAGCCGTGTCCTTGTCAGATGGAGCCGCCATCTTAGCCAGATGCGGTGGTCTCGCAGATGTTCCCACTGAAATATCCCACAGAACGAGTGTTCCTTTCTCCTCATTAACGTCCTAGGTCAATCAACGCAGAGAGACCCCACGGATGTGGCACTAGAATCAGCCTATTAATAAGGGAGGGACTCCAAGCAGTGCATTTAAACTGACACTGCTTATCTGCCTCTCCGGCCTGTGATTCATTAACCAGGAAAAACACAGCTCTATAAACATTTCCTCCACTTCAAACCTCACATGGGTGTATTTTCACACAGACCCACGGCACTGTCAGGACAGCACTGACTGAGTTTGCCTTCCTGGAACTGACACCATTTTCCACACAGTTTAAAGACCTTAATGGGAGATTTATAATACTGTAATCTGGCACATCAGTATGAATGAGTTTTTATTTTTTTTTCTCAATCATGTATATGGACGGTGTCCAGCTGTATGTATATACCTGCATGAACAAGTGAACAAGTGAATCACCTGGAGGAACTCTCCTGGTTTCGCACAAAATGCCCAAAGGCAATCTGAGGCAAGCCCTCGCTTGCTGCCAGGTGACGCCATCGCTGACACTAATCAAATCAAACGCAAGTACATGCGACACGTGTAGCAGACATCCAAACATCCCGAAAGAGTGGTGCAGAAGGGAAGAAGAGAGAGGACGATAGGAGGGAGAGAAGAAGAGAGGGAAGAAGAGAGAGGACGATAGGAGGGAGAGAAGAAGAGAGGGAAGAAGAGAGAGGACGATAGGAGGGAGAGAAGATTTCAATCAAACTCTATATTTCATTAGTAAGAGAGCCAACAGAAAGACTTAATCAGCTTCATTAAAAGGGATCTGCTCAGTTTCCTGCTTTGTATGGTATTAAATGGAGTTTCCCTCCCTCTGTCTCTTTTTTCTAGTTTTCTCTTTCTCTCTCTCTTCCTCCCTCTCTCTCTCTCTTTCTCTCTCATATATCTAGCTGTGGGTAAACGCAGCGGAACACTGGTACCTCTGATCAAAGTGTTTTAGGTGGTGTCCATGCAGATAAAGAAGGATTAGCAGGTCCTACTGAGCAAATAATTGCCCTTGCTTTGAAATCCAGCGTTAGGCGAAGAACGATACCGCGCATTTGCCATGGAGACCACGAGCCTGGATGAGACTTAATACCGCGCCTCTTCTAATTTGATCGGTCCTCTTAATATGTTGTTGATAAATCCCGATCAAGAACTTTCCCCTATTTTCAACGGTACCTCATGATACATTGTGAACTTCAATGGAGGTTCCTCAATTAATTAGTTACTTTCTTATCTCCACTTTTTCCTCCTTCTCAGCCCCTCCTAATGAAGAGCGCACCTGTGGCGTAATCTCCCCATAGAATATTAATTAGAATTATTCAAAACAGTGGGCATTTATAATTATCTATTTACTTTAGTCCAGACTAATATCCCACCAAACACTTTATCCTCTGGCAATTAAGTATATCCCCTGGAAAGGGTGTATCCTCCAAAAAGAAATTAAAATTGTGGACAAGTCCCTTATAATTAGTCCTGAGCTCCTAACTGGCAGAACATGAAGGCACCATAGGGGTATATGGAGGAGTAGTGGATAAATTATACTGTGAATACACCATATTCATGTCCTATACATTAACTTGGAGGCGAAAGATAAATTCTGTAAAAATGACAAAAAAAAAACCGAATTTTTCGTCCCTTCTGCTGTAGATTTGTTTCCTAATCACACTTCTCAGGTCCCTTGTTTGTCTTTCCCCTGCAGTCCTGTGGCCAACTCTCCGCACAGACTCTGAAAAGTTCACACAGCAAGCCGATTTACGGTTAGTTAATTAGCTGTTTGTGTGAGAGACAGTGAAGATGTGGTCCTCTAATAAGCCATGTGTGCTTTTGGGGGTCCCCTCTGAATATGTGTGTGCACTCGTGTGTGTGAGTTTGAGTGAGTGTGTGTGTGTGAGAGAGAGAGTGTGTGTGAGTGTGTGTGTGTGAGTGTGTGTGTGTGCTGAGATGGGACACTCTAATCCAGCAGTGTGTGCTCTCAGAGCTCCCCCGGGTCCACAGCTCCAAAGCCCCCCCACCCCCCCCCCTCCCAAGCCCAGAGCCTGCCAGTGACTCTGAGAAATGTACACAAAGCTGCATTTGCACAAGACGGCTCCAAGACAATGTATGTGTGTACATATGTGTGTGTGTGCACGTACGTCTGTGTGTGTGTGTGTTTATATATGTGTATGTGTGAGAGAGAGGGAGAGACAGAGAAAGAGAGTGCAAGACTGTGTGTGTGTTGACAGGGTTCATGTGTGTGTCTGTATATGACTAGCTGGGCAGGGCAATGTGTGTTCTGTGTGGGCCGATATGTCAGGGTCAGTAATGCCATCACTCCCTTTGATCCTCGTCTCTCTCTCACACACACACACACACACACTCTTCGTAACCTTTTTCAAAAGCATCAGCCGGCAAGCTCAAACAAGGCCCACGTCTCCCAATGCTAAATGCTAATTAATAAATAGGAGATGGCAGGCCACACCGGTGCCCTGGTAAACAGCATGCAGGGTTGCGTGTCATGCCCGTGCACCGCCGTTGCCATGAAATGAATATGTCAACAACGTCGGTCAGCCCCTGCTCAAACGTTTGGCTTGGGGCTCCGGCTTTCCTTCGTCTTCATGACCAGGTGCTTATCAAACCCAGCGGAGATTAGAGGCGATGGTGAAAAGGTGTCCACGTGGTGCCTTTTCTTGGCACGGCTTTTAACGAGCTGTTACCGAATCACGCTGAATCACGGAGTTGGCCGTGTCAATCAGGACAGCCTACTTCAGGCCTAGGCCTCGCTCCCACACAATGAGTTACACGAGCTTAAGCTGTCAAACAAGACTGAAACGCTCACACAGTGTAAACTATTTTCAATAATAATACATAATGATGGGCCTGGCATTGCCTGTTCTTGACTCAACTTTTGAACAAATTCTTGAGGAGTCAAAGAAACTTAGTATCTGAGCAATGGTATAATCACTTCTTGTGTTGTCCTTGGTGTAGTGAAAGACAGTTTGGTATGTATTTAAAGGGTTGACAGGTGGATGATGTCAGGAATACACATCGCCTCCTTTGAACTTGAATTATTTTTTTAATTCAAAGAGTTGCACAGTCTCTGTTGTACTTTCAAACTATTTGTTTTTATTTCATTGTCGTTATTATTAGTACCTTATGGGGTTACTTCAAGTAATAAAAGAAAGCGCAAAAGACTTTTAATAAAGCCTAAAAGTCTTTTTACTTCACTGTTTAATTTGTTCAAACCAACAGTTCAGCCGCCTGGCAAACAAATGACAATGCTGTTTGATTTGAAAGAGACAGACGTTCTAATACGGAAGGAAGTGTTCGACAACATTCTCACTCCCATTTTGAAAAGCTTAAGCAGCAACCTCCCTCCACCTCTCATGTACCTCTCCTGATGGAAACTTTTTTCAGTCCTGAACAATACGCAATTACATGTCGAGATAAACACATCAAATGCCTATTTTAATTGTTTCAGACACAGATGGGAATGAAATTAGAATAAAATTGGTCTTTTATGCAACTTTTCCACCATCCAAACTGACTCATTCGGCCACAATGAGAGAGCTGTTTAATTTGTAAATACACAATGGCTCTTTGTCTCCTTTGTTGCCTTTGACTTTGCGAGAGCTGAAATCTTTTAAAAACGCATTATTAATCGCCTTCCTGCCTACGTTTACATCATGTGAAATAACGGAATGTCATAAAGTGCAATTTTACTTGTTACTAAAATGACTGAATAAGTACCACATGTCAGTGTCATGTTTAAAGATGCACCACATGATACCTTTGTCACTAAACAGACAAAATCGCTGGTAAAGACATCCTGCACACTTGCCTGTCAAAACAGCACTCAGTCACCGCACTCGCCCAGATTGAAAGCTGTAATTTACTTTGGAAATTAATTATCTTGATTGATCAAACTTTTAGATTTTTCAAAATGCAAAGCTGCAGCTGACAAGAAGGGAAATGTGCATCTTTCATAAGATGATATAGGACTTTAAAAAGACACAAAAAAACATCAGCTGTACACTGATATACAATACATGACTACTGGTAAAAATGAAAATAAATCTTGCACTGTTAAGATGGTATATACCACTGAATCTTGATTTCTGTGAAATTCTGTGAAGTGTCCTTCAAAAATGAACATATTTTAAACATTTGAAATAATTACCCATTAGTTATAGCCCCTCCATAATTTGCCATTGATACAACGTTGTTAAATTCTAATGGAGCCTTTATTAAGCCATTGTATTGTACAATAGACATTAGAGGCACTGAAGGAGCAGAACTCATTGAGGGTGAGGGTGAGGTGTGGGGAGCCTTTTAGAAACACAGCGCATGTGCCACAAAACCCAGAAGTGTGTCTGCCTATTTTTCACCCAACACTGGGACATAAAGGGCACAATTGGGCCCAGCAATACGCTCAATGCCTTGAGAGGACACAATGGGCCGGGTGCCCGCAGCAGAGGCCTGAATATGGCTGGGGACCATTGAGTTCAGGAAACTTCCAGAACATCCATGGCTTTTACCGTGACATGGGGCTGAAAAGGAGGGGTTGGTCGTATCGATACTAAACTGCATTCTGGGTGTTTAAGAGAAAAGGGGACAGGAGGGAGAAAATGTGCGGCTGCAAAAAAGTTTGGAGTGTGTGCTGTGCAGGCTGGGACTAATGGCTGTCCTGCACCACACACACAAGGGGACATCACTGTGTGCGGTACCCGTGGACTCAAGCATTTTGGTTTCCATTTCCACTGGGTTAATTTGATACAATATCTAATATCTATCCAATATCTAATTGGCATTTCAAGCCCAGAGTTGATAACATGTGAAAAAATGATAAGAACAAAATAACATCTAATTACCGGCAACCTACAAACTTTACAGACTTTACAGACACTTACAATCAAAATTGAGAGCAAAATATTCAGCAACCTCGAATCCCAGTGAATTCACACAGCATTTAATCTTTTACTCACACAAGCCTGTGGAGCAAATTTTCCAATCTGACTTTAATCTGGCATGGTTTGTCCTAGTTCCTCGCTGTAATCTAGCATGGTAAATTTAAATTATATTTTTTTCTATTTACAGCAATTACAGCTTGTGTATATATAGAGGCTGGTTCACAAAACAGTACCATTAAAGGGTCATATTGCCTGAGCTCAGATGAGAAAACTTTACACTCTTATCTTTGTTTTGAAGTTACTAGTGCTTTCATATCTCCTTGTGCTTTTGGATGGATTTGGAGTAGATAGAGGATTGTTGTATGTGTATGAGGACTCTAGGCAGTACCCAATCACTGGCCTGGCATTATTTTATTGGAGTGATGAAAAAACATTCTTTTGGAATTCCAGACTGTATGTTTCAGTTGGACTGAAGCAGTTCTAATCCCACATGGTTTGCAGGAGGTGCTCTCTCCCCGGGAGGAGAGACTCATGCGCGGAGGCTGATCTCACTGTAGCATACCTACTGTGCATCCCTCTGTAAAACAACACACCAGCTGTCTGTGTCCACTGGTCCTGTCAGGGACAGAGTTAGCTCAGAGCCCCTTGGGATGTTTCATTCGCAATAATAATAATAACAATAATAATCAATACAAATAGGAATAATAAAGTTTCTCATGGTTTCAGTGGGGCGAGTGAGGCTGAGGGGAAATCTCAGTCGGCATAGAAGCGAAGAGGTTGGTGGCGAAATCCGAAAAGGTTTAATTAATTTTAAATGGTGCTTTTCAGGGGGTTAGGAGCTCAAAGCAGTGGAGTGGAAAGCAGTTGGAGTGGCTAGTGCCTGGCAACAAGGCTAATCTATGCCCTCCTCAGCAAACTCATTTGGGAGTCTTACATCAGCATATCGGAATCCCGAGGTGGAGCTCCGACAAGGGCAGGGGGCAAGGGGAATGGGGAATGGGGATGGGGGGGGGGGTGCAGGGAGGGGGTGTTGGGTTTGTGTGTAGGGGTGGCAGTGTGTGTGTTTGTGGGTTGGGGGGTGCTTAAAGTTTGTGGATCGAGGCCAGCTTGCTGCAGAGATCACTTTAATATACATGTATTTCATAATAATTATTCTGTGCATCTTGGTATATTTAAGCTGTAGAACAGTCTACACCGCAGCCTTTTCTGTTTGGCCAAGGATCTCTGACAGCCTTTGTCGTGCAGAGTGGTTCTGTGAAATATGCCTATTCATGTGTGTGTGTCAGAGAGTGTTTGTGTGCCTTTGGGGGAGGGGGGAGGGGGGGGATGGGTTGTTGAGTTGTACTTAAACCATGGAACATTTTTCTATTTGTTTGTTTTTGTTAAGTCTTTTGTATATGACTTGCAGTTGCAGTCATCCAAGCTGGCACATTATCTGGCTGTTTTTACAAAAATAAATGTGTTTCCTGGTTAAAGTATCATTGTGACAAAAAAAACTGGCACATCCCACCATCCATGCAGTAAATGAACCTGTTTCGCGATGTAATCAAATATGTGCCTGGATAGGGGAGCTGCAGTATCAGGCAAAGGAAGATAAGGACTTGTCAGCAAACTTCATGCAAGCAAATCCGGAGAATATATTTGTTTGTTGCACGAAACATTCTGATCCTACTGCCTGATAACAGACACAAAATAATCCTCGGCTCTGTAAAGTATAAAAGAGAATCATACACTGTTCCTTCTGGATGAGTCCTGCACTTGTCTTGCTAGAATATGAGGCTCTGGCTCTGGCTCTGCACACAGTAAATAATCACTGAGAAAATGGTTGTAAAACAACGAGCATGACCCAGAGAGAGAGAGAGAGAGGGAGAGAGAGGGAGAGAGAGAGAGAGAGAGAGAGAGAGGGAGAGAGAGAGGGAGAGAGAGGGAGAGAGAGAGAGAGAGAGAGAGAGAGGGAGAGAGAGGGAGAGAGAGGGAGAGCAGCTCTGTGACAGACTCAGAAGGGGAGCTCCATGTTTTTTAGCAGGGAGATGTGTGGAAACAGCCTCCTCCTTGTTGAGGGCCCCCGCTCCAGGCAGCTTATCGCATCCGTGGCCTACATGATGCGAGGGCCTCGATAAGGGGGGACGCAACAAACGGGGCCTTTCTTTCGGCCCTGCGACATGAGACACACACGCAACTCACATGAGTGGCAGGAACATCCTCTGCTGTCCGTTCGTCATTCGCAGGGGTAGGAGACGAGGCTAAGGGCTTACCAGAGCTCACCTCACCCAGAGGCCACGGGAGTGAGGAGGGGAAGCTTCTGGAATAAAGAAAAGATGACATCAGAATAATGGGGGCAAATAAACATGCAGACAAAACTTATTTACTCTAAATGGTAACGGCTAACTTTTTTCCTGTGAGCATGACTGGCTGCAGCAATTGTGAAGTTTAATGTCACAATAAAAACGGCATAGCGTGGGAGCTGTTTTCAGATTGTGAACTCTTCTGCGGTAAAAACAACTGAATGATTTGACAAAAAGCCGTTTCCTTTTCCCCTTCTGTCCATTTCTCCTACCTGTTGCTGACAGGGGTCATTTTTTTTCCCCTCATTGTGCTCCATGTTCAGAATGTGGACAGGAACTTTTTTCAGTGGCTGATGACTACACTCTGAGCAAGGAGCAGAGGGAGGGGAGAGGAGAAGAGGAGAGGAGAAGAGGAGAGGAGGGGAGGACGAGGAGAGGCCAGCACATTTACTTTCTGCGAGGAGAATTTGTGTTTGTAAGGAAGGTTCCCGGGGTCTTTGTGTTCAGGCCTTGATGTGTGACCAGTAGCCCACAGGCCTCCCCTTCACCCCTGGCCTATTCTGCCAGTGTTCTGCCCACCCATACTGCCTCAGCAGGGGGAAGGGTTTCAGAAGAGACTGAATCAAAAGCTCAAGGAGAAAAAATAGCTTTTCAGGCTCTGATGTGTGGGAATCGAACGAGGGGCCTAGCTCAAATCCGGTCTCCAGGCAACCGGCGCGATATGCTGAGGGAATATCATTAAAGTTGGGAAACTAAGCAGTCTTTCTGAATTAGTAAACCTAATCAGCGCAGTTTAAAAAAAAGAGGGGAAGGGAGGAGAAGAGGAGACCAAAAAAAAAAAAAAAGGATGACACAACACATAAACCGTCTGAGTCTGTCTATGTTTCTTTTTCTTTTCGTTTTTAACGTATGTAGGTGTGAGTTAAACTAACGACAATAAACAGCAGAATGTAACCAAAAACTCAGAGTTTGGCTTTGGGCAGAAGGGTTAACAACACTGAAAGTAAGAGTGGGGAAGAAGGAGAGAGGGGAAGCTTCTAGAAAACAGGTTGATAGTGAAATATGGTAACTGCCCCCGCTGCAGCTGGCCCTCCATCACAAGATTAATAAGTTGCCGTTTCCAGGCCGACCAGAACCTAGTGGGAACCATCCAGCGCCTCAGTGAATTGTGGGTAACGGCTTCACCACAAGCTGGCCCGGTTTACAGCTCTGTTTTGTCCTGTGTGCTTAAAGTGGAGAAAACATCTGTGACTAGAATGATGTCACCATGAAGGGTGCCCCGACGAGAGGAGAGAGGAGAGGGAACCGAATCTCACCAGGTTATACCGGACTCGTCTCAAGCTTTTCAAGTTTTGTCCCCCTTTTATAAAAACATACGTCAGATAAACGGAACGCAAGTGAAAACAAGTGATGCTAAAATCACAAACTTATATAAGTATATTTCAAACGTACCCAGGAGGGCAAAGAAACACAGAAAATGTATGTTACCTTACTATTCAATATTAGGACAGTGAATTAAAGATAATCAGTAACAAGTAAGATGTACAAATCAACTGACAAACCTATTCATGTATTGTTTCAAAAACCACGGTATGAACTGAAATATGTATGCGTCACAAACATGCTAGTGATTTCAGTTCGTATAGCTGAATATAAATTAAATTGTACATTTTAAGGTCAAATGTGAAGTTGTTTTTCAACTATCAACTGTTTACGTCATTACGTCTTCTCATTAGATATTACAAAACTCAAAAAATGCAATCATGGCCCAATTTCCCAAAGAACAAAAAATGAGATGAAATGTTCAATCTTCGTCCTAAAACTCATTATGGCAAAGACAGGGCGATGAGTGTGAAACTCCGTTGAGTTGTACGGCTCTCGCTCCGTCTGCCAGAGGTTATGCAGTGGCAGTGCCCCCTAGTGACAGCTTGCTCGTCCAAGATCTGTCTATATATTCTACAGGAGGCTTTCCATTACTGTGGATAGTGACTGAACACATCATACAGAGAACTCATTTACTATTTATCTATTATTTACATTTCATTTCATTTCATTTCATTTCATTCATTCCATGCGATGGAGGATTCAAATATCAAACACCAAATTATTTTTTTGCAATTCAACTGATCTTTTCCGAATTCCTTTTTTTGTTAAATATTTACCCTTTTCCCGTGATTTCTATTCTTTCCTAGGGCTTTGGTCTCCTTCCCTTGGCATGTACGCTCTCGTTTGTGACTGTGAAGGTTTTGCTTTGTGTGCAGCAGGCCCGTAAGTTTTAATGAATCCAAAATAGCTTTTAACATTTAAACTGGCCCTTTGATTCAGGTTTCACAGGACTGTAAGGTATACAGTGGGGTGCAGTGAGCCGGAGCACCGAGCAGATAAGAGCTTATATTATAGGTAATCACTGCCATAATGCCACCTTAACACATTAAGGGGAGAGACATGAAATACTCTCCAGGCATTGTGTCCATTCAATCTATAGAAGAAAGACAACACCGTATGGCATTATGGTCCTACAGAGGAGAGGAGAGGGGGGGTGAAGAGGGAGAGTCTCATCTTCTGTAATCAACCTTCAAAATACATTTTGTCATTTTTCATATCCACCCAATAAGCGCATGAAAGGTACATATACATATTCACGGTAATACATACATACACACAGACTCTCTCTCTCTCTCTCTCTCTCTCTCTCTCTCTCTCACTAACACACACACACACACACACACACACACACACACACACACACACACACAAACACACACACACACACATACACACACACACACACACACACACACACAGACACACACACACACACACACACACACACACATCAATAGTGATCTGCCAGTGTGTCCGGCATGGCTTTTGCCCCCTGCACTGCGTTCAGTGTTTCACTGTCACCAGACTGCCAGACAATAAGGAAGAGGTAATCTCAACATTAGCTCTCTGTGTGTTTGTGTGTTTATGTGTGAGTGTGTGTGTGTGTGTGTGTGTGTGTGTGTGTGTGTGTTTCTCTGCCCCGCCTGGCTCTTGACATCACTTTATTGGATGGGGTACAAGGCCTCAACGGTATCTCCCCATCGCCCACTGGCCCAGTAAGACAAAGGCTCGCTCCCAGAAGAAAATTAGCGCATTTAGCTGTCAGCACCAAGCTCGCTTTTCAATCCAGACCAGCATTCATGGAGACCCACGCTTCTCTCTCTCTCTCTCTCTCTCTCCCTGTCTCTATCCCTCTCTCTGACTCTCTTTCTCCCTCACCCCTTTTCTTTTTGCAGGGAAACATGATCCCTATATAGCTCAGAGATCAAGAAAAAAGGTGTAAACTGCACATAAATGTGATCAAGTGTCCCTCTATCAGATCCTTTAGATCTGGCTGAGCCCTCCACTCTAAATCCCCCCCCCCCCCCCCCCCCCCCCCCCCCAGCAGAACCACCCCTTCCCCTCCACCCTGGCTGGATTAACTCCACTCTGTTTCAGTGAAAAGGTGGAGGTGAAGCAGCGAGATGGGGACTGAGTGCAAACATTAAGCTCCGCTGTTTTCCACTCCGCACATGTTCGGCGTCTAAGAGGGAGGCCTGTTGGGGACACTGTTTGTTTACACACCACATGAATGAGGTCTCGGTAATCTGCTCCATCTTTGGGGCTGGATGGAAGCTGACACAACAGTGTTCTTGGTTCACAGCACATGTTGGCCAAATTATGGCGACGCATACGAAGGTGGACGTCCTTTTATAGAGAAAAGACAATACAGCACCACACAAACCTCCACAGATTTTGCAAGGTAAAACCAGATCAGTGGGAGTTTCAAATGGCCCTCAGTTTTTTCAACTGAGATTAGAAGTAGAGTCTGACTGGTGAGGACTCTGATTAGTTTCGACTGGTCACACAGTCACATTTCTCCAGCCACAGCACATGAAGTGGGAGTTCCACAGGGTCCCGCTGGTGTCTACTGGATCTACTGGACAAGGTGTTAAGAAACTCGGGTGGCCCAGCCGGAGTGTCTCTCCCACCCCCCCCCCCCCCCTCCGCCCACTGCCCTCGCCCCCCCCACCCCACCCCTCAGTCCCCCATTGACCTAGATCCCATCAGAGAGTCCCCAGTGCTCTCTAGCTCGCTCGCTCGCTCGCGCACAGCCCTGCCGAACGAACCCGCCTGCCCGCTCGCCCACCCGCCCGCTTCTCGTCTGACCGTCGCCAAGGAGGCAGACGGGACACGGGAACAACAAGTCATTTGTACCTGCAGAGGAGGACACTCCTGGGAAACAAACAGATGAGCCGAGCCGGCCCCTCCTGAATGAGGGCCTTTCTCTCAGGGTAAACAGAACTGCATGAGAAACATACTAAATATCAGGAGCATCGCGCCCGACGGGGGGGGGGGGGGCGGGGGTGGGGGTTCTCAGGGCGAGCCAGAGGGAGCCACTTGGGAGGCGAGCTCAGGTGAGGAGGGACTGCAGGGCCAAGCAGGGACTGACAAGAGCTAGCACCTCCACCAGCCGAGACTATGGGGTTTTAAAACATCATCTTAACATCATTCTTAATATCAACTTGAGACAAACTAAACCTTTGCTAGTAAAATAAGTACTGTGTTGTTGTTGTGCTTTGTTTTTACTGAAAAAAAAAAGAATAGTAAAACACTTAGTTGAAGAACACTATTTGAAGGGGGCTTTACCAAATCTATCTTCCAAATATAAATTGAACTTCAGAAAGTTGCTGAAGTAGAAATGAAGAGAATTTAAGTAAACCATACCATGAAATACTCTGACAAAAAAACGTTGTTGCTGACATTTGATTGGCTAAATTGTTTTTAACTTTCAATTAGTAAGCCATTGTTTCTAAAAACTGATACTAAATAATTTCTGGCCAATACAATTCAACCACATACAACAAAAGACTTTGAAAGCGGCGTTCACGTGACCGTCACAGTTACATACCCAAGGACATTTCTGTCCGTCTCGGAGAAATAACCCTTCAGCTCACAATGGCCTTGCTCATATCAAGTCAGCACAGAGGCACCATACATCTGCTCTCCAAATACCCGAGACAATAAACAATTCAGACGTCCTGTTCAAATCTAATTCTTCGACAAAGTCGGACACAAAGAAAAAACACAAATTACGAACATTCTGATTCCAGGCCCCCAAAACTTTCCCAGAGTTTCTTTTCGATCCCTATTATCTAGCCCCGAAGTTAATTAAAGTGGCCTAGTTGAAATCAGAGGAGGGATTTCTTCCTTCTGATTCCCCTTCCGAGGCGACAAAACTGATGGTCAATGACTGATGGCCATGACAGGGCTTCACAAGATTACCGCTTGAGACAAAACCTCGCTCCGCCACGCAGCACCCAGCCCCTGGATTACACCGGGAGCCTGGCGCTGCCTCGCGCTTCCCCCAGCCCTACCCAACCCTCGCGCTCGCAAGTCAGTCAAAAGTCCCCCTTTTTCCCCCCATAATGTGACCACGTCGTGTAATTCCACAGATCATTACCAACTTTCCAAAACTTAATTTTGCAATTACACATGCAATTAATTAATAACTGTGCTGTCATTACACCCCCTGATGTATTCCCACAAAAAATTAATGCCACTTGAAATAAAGTGGTCAAAATGAATGGGGGGGGGGTGATCAAGAGAGTGAGAGAGAATGAAAAGAAAGACAGAGAGAGAGAGAGAGAGAGAGAGATTGCCATTAAAGGATTGTGTCGTTAATCGCGTCAGAAGCCAGGGGGATACGCTGAGGAGAGAGAGAGAGAGAGAGAGAGAGAGAGAGATGTAGAGAGAGAGAGATAGTCAGTTTTTCAAGGCAGCCCTCTCCATCATTGAAAGTGTCTTGTGGGATCTGGAGTCGGTTATTGAGCAGCGTTGAGAGCTCCCGGAGGACAGATTAATGAGATCTGTGCACTCGGAGAAACGCCACGCACATCCGCTGCGCTGCCATAATGATGTGTGTGTGAGTGTGTGTGTGTGTGTGAGAGAGTGTGTGTGTGTGTGTGTGTGTGTGTGTGTGTGTGTGTGTGTGTGTGTGTGTGTGTGTGTGTGTGTGTGTGTGTGTGTGTGTGTGTGTGTGTGAGAGAGTGTGTGTGTGTGTGTGTGTGTGTGTGTGTGTGTGTGTGTGTGTGTGTGTGTGTGTGTGTGTGTGTGTGTGTGTGTGTGTGTGTGTGTGTGTGTGCGTGTGTGTACAGCTGGGCCGCTGCTCTCCGCTCCGTGCACGGCGCTCTGAGAGCCTCACGACACAGACGCTATCATCGCGAACAGGAGGGAACGCCGTGGAGTGACAGAGACCAAAGGCAGAGGGGGCAGAGCCCTGAGCGCGGAGGCTGAGGCTGAGGCTGAGGAGCAGGCAGAGGAGGAGGCAGAGGAGGAGGCAGAGGAGGAGGCTGAGGAGGAGGCTGAGGAGGAGGCTGAGGAGGAGGCAGAGGAGGAGGCTGAGGAGGAGGCTGAGGAGGAGGCAGAGGAGGAGGCTGAGGAGCGGAGCGTGTTTGCTTAGGATGCTGTGAGCGGCAGCGCCATTTCCCCGCTGAGAGTGAGTGGATGTCCTCTGGAAGAGAGGTGCTGTAAATGCTAATTAAATGGGGGTGACTCTGGGAGTCACGCCTTGTTGTGTTGTTTGTTTATGAGTGTGTGTCTGTGTCTGTGTGTGTGTGTGTGTGTGTGTGTGTGTGTGTGTAGGAGGGGGCCTGCTGCTGACAAATAGAATGCCTTTTGTGCCCACGGATCTCCTAAAGATGATCTCCGACTGTTTCATTTTCACAACATTGCCCTACAGTCACAAAGTGTCAATTTCATACTTGAAACATTACAACAATCATTACGACTGTGATGTTTACAGCTCTCAGCCATGAACCCCAACGATGCCTATTATTGAACTTGCTCTGTTCTCACAGCTGTATTTCTCCATGGCCTTAGCCGGCTTTGACAGGGGCACATAATGAGCAATGGCAACCCTAATCTCCACCAAGTTCTCAGCTCTTCATGCAGCCAGCTTGCTTTATCAGTCTCAATTTCAGATAATCAATGTCAGACGACGTGCCAGTGCACATCTTGGACTTTAAAGCTCTGACGTGTTTACACTAGAAGGCCTTCAATAACACTTCAAGAGCAAAATAAAACGTATGTATTTTGGGTGGTCCTTCTATGGTTTTGTTGTTACCTGTGTAAACGTGCCTTGCTACATTAATCAGCCTGACTCATGACAAGTTGCTTGATGTCACAATGTTACACACTGCAGGAGTGGGGATAAATACTGTGAACTCCGTCTGACCCAGCAACAGCGATGACTTCTGTGGGCCTACCCTCCCCAGTCCAATAAGGGTGACGAGGAGAGTCCCTCATATCCCAAACATTCCTTTTCTTTCCCCCGTACATGCGACACCGCACTTCGCCCAGCTGAAGACAACGACGCAAGGAACAGGACTCAGGGCCTTATGGTACTCTTTTGACAGTGCAAATAGCTTCAGAGGTATTTGATTACCATTGACAGCGAAGGCCTGACCTGTGGTGGTCACATTAAGAGCACAAGGGGGGAGGGAGGGGGGTGGGGGGGTAGGTGGGTACGGCACGCTTTGTTTCCAACAAGTTCTTCGTCGGTTAAAGCCTCTTTTGACAACAACCCTAGGCCTCACTGCTATTAACCCCTCTTCAGTTACTAGATGATGTGTTTGAAGGGAATGAATTAATAATAAGGGTTAAGCACTTCCAGTTCATTTTTAAAGCCTTTTGTAGTGCGAAAAGCATGCCAAGAACTGGAGTAGCCTACTGGAGCCTGAGTCATCCCTAGAAAAGGTCCCCAAGCATGCTTGTGCATGTTTTTATGTACCAACACATGAACACACACACACACACACACATACACACACACACACACACACACACACACACACACACACACACACACACACACAGTTCATGTCAGGACAGTACAACAATGCCACAGCAAAGAGGGTGAAATTACTTGAGTTGTTTGTGACAATGACATATATTATTCTTCCTTCAGCCAGCACAACACACACATAATACACACTGCATAACTGTTGACTGAAACAAAGGGAAAACATATTTACTGTTTTTTATGTATTGATTGTTGTAATAGCATTTATGAAAGCTGATTGTGCCATAGACATTTGATTTTCAATTTCAAATAATATCTCCAAAGTCCTACCATTGGCAGAATGTGTCTCTGGCCGACTTCAGCTAAACGGAAAAACAGCATAAAATTAAAATGCTTAAATGACAGCCAATCATCCTTGTAATACGTTCAGGTAATTAGTGACTGGGAAACCTAATTACTCTAGTGAAATGTGAGCTCGCGTTCTCTGGTTTCCCTTGACGTGGTTCATCAGATCGATCGAATGACAGCAATCAAACTCTTAAGCACATGCACATTTTCACATAAATAAATGCCACACTAAATCTCAGAAGAGATCCTTGGGTAACGACCTCAGTATTTTAAAATATTCATATACACATATTAAAATGATATATTATTAGACATATTTTTTTTTTATTATTTGAAGGACGTGTTGTAAATATGTTAAAATGCTTCTTGATGGTGTTGGTGAGTTTATATCTGATATTCTCAAAAGCATACCCTAGCAGATGATTTAGAAAAGGTTTCTTGTTTGGAGTTACTACAATTAAGAGTCTTTAAAAAGCATCCTCAAATAAAACCCCCAAACTAAATAGACGGAGTTGTTTCTGTAATTTCCTGGACTAGACAACACAACTAAACCAAGAGGTTCTGGGTAAAGTCCCCGGGGTTAATGAGGTATTTACCAAAGGGCCACTGGAGATTGGTGGGGGTTTGATGTGGGGACACGATGGAAGCAGAAGGAGAGAAATAAAGGAAATGGAGAGACAGCAAAGAAAAAGGAGGGACAGAGTGAGTTTGAGACAGAAAGAGAGTGTGTGTGTGTGTGTGTGTGTGTGTGTGTGTGTGTGTGTGTGTGTGTGTGTGTGAAGGCAATGTTAAGAAATGAAAAAGAGAAGGAGAAAGCAGTAAAAAGAGAGAGAGAGCCAGCAAATGATAAAGTGAGAGAGACAAACAGAGAGACTGCGGGACAGAGACGTGGTGCTGGGAGGGGGTGTCAGAAGTGGGTCAGTGACCACAGCCATGTGGAATGTGGTGGAGCTCCAGTGAGGTGCAGCTGCCTCTCCCCGGATGCCATCCTGGTGCTGTGGAGTGCTGTCACCGGCAACACCAGCACCCCACCCCCACCCCCACCCCCACCCACAGCCCTCGCTCCAGCCACAACGGCTCCACAGTTCCATCCGCCTTGGTGCTCCCCGACAACTCTGGACCCAAATAACCCACGTCACCCACCACCCCACAGCTCCTTAAGTTTGCCATGTGCAGTGACCCAACAACGACCCTGAGCCATGATACAAACTAGCAGACTGCAAGCAAGTAATCTCTAATTACCCACAATACACCACTCTCCACTCCTCCGATGTCAGCCTAATCGATGTGGACACCAGCAAGATATTCCCGCAAATGTGCCCGGGCAGAGCGAATTAGGGGGGCACGCATCACAGGAAGGCCTCCCATTGTAGCGTCTGGCTAGGAGAAACTGTCACATAATGTATGATGAGATTACACAAGCACTCATCACGTACTGTTTGTAATGTTAGCTTTGCATGCAAATGCATGCCAAGTCTGGCTATGTCAGATATCCTTACAATATAATATGCTATATACAATAACATGGCACAAACAACAACCTGGGGGGAAAGCTAATATCAGTTATTTAACTCAGTACCATGTTTTCACAACTGCTACCTGAACACACACCTTTCACTATTGAAGAGTTGCACAGCTTCTTGCTTGTTTCAGCTCAGGACAGACACGCCGAGGTTAAGAGAGTGTGTCTCTGAGAGGTCACTACAGATCCTACGATGAGAGATCATTATGTGGTGGGGTCTGAGCCCTGTGAATGCTATAATCGAAATCATTTTCCAAACTATATATATACTTTTACATCTTGAAAGAATTCTTCTTAGAGACAAAAGAAAAATACAAAATAAGATGTGGCCCTCAGATTCCTGAAGCTGGATGTCATTTTTTTTTTTTTTTCTGATTGAGAATTACAATTTTCTGTTCCAAGTTTGTGCCCCGCTGAAGACATAAAACACAGACTCTTATCTACTCAAGTGTCAGTGTGAGGACGCTGGATCAAAAAGAACCCCCTTGTTACTCGCCTGTCCTATGGCAATTTAGGAAGGCTGTGGTTTGAATTTTTTGGCAGCAGTGCGTCATTAACAGTCTGGCTAACCTACAGTGGGCAGAGGCTAAGGTTTCCTGAGCGCAGTGAATCAGCCCTCACTGCAGCCACATGGTGGAAATGGCATTGTTCTATTAGGAAAACATGCTTTGGGATTTCAACTCCTCTCGGAGGCTATGGCAAGAGAACATCCCATTAGATGCCAGAGGAGAATGAGGCCTTGAGGCGCACACATTCTTTTTTTTTTTTTAGAAACTTGATATCTCAAAAGTATTTCTCTGAATTGGAGTGAGAAACCGTTTTTTTTTGTGTGAATCTGAGCCAGAAACAGTTGGCTTGCAGAGAAGGGTTTTTTAAAAACACAGTACAACCTGGGGTAACGAGAAATTAAGGCATAAACAAACTAGATCACTGGAGTTACAGAAAATGACAAGCTAAACTAATGAGCAAAATAAAAAAGGCGTACAGTTATTGTATGGCATTGTCCATTGACATACATTTTATTTACATAAACTGGGGAATTGCACTCACAGGGCACACTAGATCAAATCCAAAAAAATGTCAAGAGTTGTACATCAGTCTCAGTGGAAGGCTTGTTTGTTTTGAACGAACAGGCTCTGGTAGCGGCACCCGCCCTGTAGCAAAATGTCACCTCATGCTACAGACGTTTGGTTCAAAAATAAGAGGTGGGTACTCGTTACCAAGACAACTGAGTCTCATTTTACCCCCCAGTCCATTTCCAGCCTGTTACCAAATTACTAAGTGGTGGGGCACAGCTTCAAAGAGCACGGACTGATGCTGCTAATGTAATGAAATTGTACACTCATCTATTTAAAACGTGGTGTGTCAGCTTGGAAGTAAGACAGAGCTATTTTTTTAAGGCCCTCTTGGCCAAATATCAACATCTCAAAGCTTCAGAGGCACATTCCCCTCAAGTGCCCCAGGCAAACTGCCATTAATGAAGACATTTCCGAGGTTGACTTTTCAAATGTCAGGTGTTTACTGTAATTTTACGGTGGACACATTTGAAAATAGCTGATTGTGTGTTTCTTTATTCTTTTTCCTTTTTTTTTGGTTCATGAAACTTATGAAGCCACTCACCTCAATGGCTTGGTGCACATTTTAAATATTGGTTCAACAGAAGAAAGGGTACTTGTTGTTTTTAAATTACTGTCTTGTGTTCCTATTCATCTTTAATGCTGAACTACATTTTGGGAGTGATGCTTGTCTGTGAAGTTGTGAATTAAATTTGTGGTAAAAGGTTTCTATTTAAGAGTATCACCTGTTAAGGGAATGCTCGCACTAAGGGTTGTTCTAAAAATGAATGACTGATGCTTGCTGTGGAGCAGCCTTTGAGAGACTGTGTGAAAGTGAAAAGTGAAAGTGTCTGGGGTGCTATACACGGTCAAATGAACACTACCGTGCGTGTCAGTCTATGTATATTTGACAGAAATAATTAACAAAGATGGACTTCTAATTTTCAATACCAATTATTTCTCAATCAAATGTTACACTTTCACAGGTATTTTGTACACTTTGTGACATGCATCTTACTTTATCACAGTGACAAAGTGACTGTTAAGTCCAAACCGTGATCAGCTGCTGTAAACAGTATGTTATGGACAGAAGCACACAACGATTACAGGGTTTAAAAATTCAGTTAGTGAGGACATGATTCAAGGTTCTGCCTTCCATCTGGGGCAGAGACTGAGTTGGTGGGGAGTGTGTGTGTGTGACAGAGGGAGTGCGAGAGTGACAGAGAGTGTGTGTGTGTGTGTGTGTGTGTTGTTTGTAGTGGGAGCAGAGGGAAAACACAAACACCCGCTCCCGGGGCAGGAGCAACAGCTGGCCAGCAGGTCGCTCTGCTCTGGGCGAGGAGGGGAGGGGGGTGTCGGTCGGTGTGTCTGCAGGCCGTAACAACAGCCTGACACCACACAGACACAAACACACACACACACACACACACATCCATACACTAATGCATACACACACACACACACACTTCCTCTGTCTCTTTTACTCTGTGCCTCTGCATTAACAATAACTCAGTGGTTTATCTTGTCTAAGCCTCCTGTCCTCTCATCTTTCTTTACCCCCTCTTCATAACAAACACACACACACACACACACACACTCACACACACACACACACACACACACACACACACACACACACACGAAAACACACACACGAAACACACACACACACACACGCAAACACACACACACACGCAAACACACACACTGCAACACAGAGTCCCGTGGCTGGGAGATTTCAGTTTCTCACATCTTTTTAAGGGCAGGGAAGGGCGCTCCACCCAGTAATGCTACCCTGGCCTTCTCTCCCGCCACCCTGGGCATTGTTCCACAATCCCCCCGGTAACTGACACACTTTACGGCCCTGGGACGCACCGTCAGCCCCCCCCCCCCACTCCCCCTCCTTCTCCCTGTGTCCCTGCTCTGTGTCCAAGCTGTCACTCAGCTAATGTAATACTTCCCATAAAAACGGATAGAACTTTTCCCTAAGCATCCAGCGGCGCTGTTCTCAGATTACAGTTGAATTACATATTGTAAACTGAGTAATCAACGCCCCAGGCTGAGGTTTTGCTTTTTACACCCCCACCCCCACCTCCTGCTGAATTACTGGGACTTCTTGTAAGAAATGGACTCCCGTGCGCTGCTGCGCTGCTGGCGTGTTGTGTTGTGTTGTGTTGTGTGTGCAGAGGGGACGAGACGAGCTCGGGTTCCCCCGGGGAGGTGCTCAGGTGTGATGTTGTGTTCAGGTGTGATGTTGTGTTCAGGTGTGATGTTGTGTTCAGGTGTGATGTTGTGTTCAGGTGTGATGTTGTGTTCAGGTGAACATCTGACCAGAGCGCTGCCATTGTCTGAGGTCTGTTAACCCCTCGCTGACTGCCACCACTCGAAGATCCTAAATGGACATGGATTCATTCATCCTTTCTTTCGTTCGTTTTTCTTCCTTTCTTCTTTCTTTTTCTTTCTTTCTTTCTTTCTTATTTTTCAAGATAGCTTGCTCAAGGGCTCACAGAGTTTAAGCCACTTGGTCCTGTGAATGATCAGAAACCACAACTCCTTGTGTCCACTGGAGCCATGCTTTTTACTCCATTGTAACGGAGCTTGTCAGGAGGAAATGTCTTTTGCTCAGTTGTTGACACCCATTCAAGCTGCGTTTCAATTGAAATAGGGGCACTGCCCACATGCCATAGGCCTAAACAGTTAATATATTTTGTAAAACATAAGCTCCAGCATCATGCGCAGGAATGTGTGTGAGTTTATTTAGATGAGCTCATATACCTCGTTGAGCAATTCACATTCTGTCAAATGTATATATTTATCTTTATTACATCTTCAGTCCTTGAAGATATACATGATCTTACTCTTATATGATCACCATTAATGCAGTACATACTGGATATGTATCCAAAGACAATATAAACTGATTGGTTCCTGTAAGACTGTTGCCAAGGGTTACCAGAACAATTGCTCTTAATCCCTCTTAAATTGCGCCAGTGCGCTCTCTCTATTTGGATTAGCTTTTCAGCTAAATTAGAACTTCCCTTTTAAGTATGTCCCAGTATTTCTGCTAATTTCCTTTACTGGGCGTAATCAGTGCGCGCTCTACTACCAATGGCTATGTACAGATAGTCTTTATTACTGCCATTTCATTAAGATGAAGAGCTAAAAAAACACATTTGGTCAACTGTAATCCATTATGTCAAATCACGGAGATCAAAGCCGGGGGTGAAGCAGAAATGGGGGGAAAGAGAAAGGAACCGAAGACATTCATGCCTGCCGCCTGTTATTGTTCATCACTGAGGCGGGATGGAGCTGCTACAATTTGCATCCCACAGAATTGTGCAAGGTGTTAAAGCATAATAGGCCTTTACAAACATGTTTGCTTTAGTTCCCCCACACAAGGCATTCAGCAAAGCAGGTCTCAATCGCGAGCTGCAGATTTGGAAGGAAATGGCATACATCAAGTGTCATGTGGGTTTTATGATTTAAATTTTCGGCAGTTATTAACTCTATCCAGGCATCACTCTGCATCTCCGTCTCCGCACAACACGGCGGCCCTATTTCGCACTCATCTATTAGGGAAAATTGAGCCTAATGATTCTGCCATTGTGTGCTGGCTTTTAAAGGCCTCCAGAGCTTGGGGTGGTGATCTAAAAAGATAATTATTTCTTTTAAATGAGTTATTAGGACACTTTTTCCCCCCCAGAATGGCATTGTTTGGAATTTAGTGTATCATCGCTGGGATCTCTGCACGACATGGAACAGTGCAGAAGGAAGACATTTAATGAGCGCCACAAAAGACCCACGCTAAATCTGACACTGGATGCATATTATCTCTCCTTTGAGGCATTACAAAGAAAGCGAACAGATCTGAGAGGACAGCCATGGCAGCTTTGGATGTCTTTATGTATGTTTGCCTAGACAGAGGCAGATGACTGATTCTGTGTCAACAGATAAACATTAAAAAAGCTATTCTTAAGGCGTTGTGTCTATCTCTCCACACAAGCTGATGACAGCTTATGTTCAAGACATTATCTAGGTCACGCAGATATATATATAAGGTATGATCCAACATTCACTGATCAAACTGCCATAAACTAGCCTTAAGGGTAGGGTTAAGAAACCTAAATAAATTATATACAGCAGTCACTGGCTTTATATTACTACCGTCTACTGATTTCAAGTGCACTGCCACAATGGAGAACACTGAGACTACTGTGTATCTCTTAGTCACCTCCTATGTGTCTAAGTCATCTCCTTTAACAGACATGACCTGAGCTTGAACCCTGAGCTCTTTGTCCACAATACTACAACATTATATCACTATAAGTGAAAAGCAATGTTATACCTTCAGATAAAATCATTACTCCATTAGCCCTGTTCACATGACTGATCAAACTCTCATGTCAGAGTGTTTGGAGAGAGGCTACTTGCCAGTGGATCCATTGCACAGCCTGCAGCCTTTCACTAGTGCCAGGGAGCTCAGGTACACCTCTATAGGATGAGCAGCGGTAAACCCTGCTGACTGGTGATGTGTGAATGGGACGGGGGGCATTGAGTGTGCAGCGCCGGGCTGCTGGTCTCTCCCGTTTCACTTGGAGACAGTCGCCACTGAGAGTCAATCCTCACCCTCAGCTCCCTGTCCCACGGGACTTACCACACCTTCACTTCGCCACTGAGGGGTAGCCAGTGTACCAGCACAGGGTGTGTGTGTGTGTGTGTGTGTGTGTGTGTGTGTGTGTGTGTGTGTACCACTCTACATTTGTGTGTATGTATGTCCATGCATGTGTGTGTGTTGTGTGTGTATGTGTGTGTGTCCCCAACAGGAAAAAAAACAGCACTTTGATCCTAGCTCAGGTGACTGTCTCTGCCAGCAAGGTAGAAGTAGCCCTCAGCCCAGGAGGGTCCCTGGGGAGGTGTCTGGTTGACCAGAAAGCTCAACTTTAGGCATCTGATACCTAAAGGATGGTCTTTCAAGAGGGGAGCGGGATTGGCATTATGTTCCATCAACCTGTCACACACGCACCCCCTCCGCCCCAACCCCCCCCCCCCCCAACCCCTCTCCAGCCTTCAGCTAAACCCAGGAACCACAGGATGCTTCAAGGACTCTCCGTTTTCCCTTTAAGGAACAGGATCATGTTCTATGCATTCGGTGCCTTCCTGCGGCTTTGATGGGGCCTACATCCCAGTCAATCGTGCATCGGCCGAACAGCGGCACTTCACTGCTATTGCCAGCGTCCCTGATGAAAAAAAAACAGCCGCCTCTTCAGCGTCGTTGCGTAAACAAAGTTCCCGGTAACAACACAGCCGGAGAGCCGGAGCGCCTGAAGGCCACTGGGAAGGTTTACATGGAAAAACGAGCGACGCACGCACACACACATGGACGCAGAGCAAACATGGCGGCAGTTCCTGTTGACTTTTGCACCCTGACACTGGGCTCATTGTTTGATTATGGGCCAGAGACTATCGCTGATAAATTATTAAGGGTGCGTGGCTCTCTCCTCTACTCCCCCGAAGCAGGTGCTCTCTCCATGCAGATGCCCAGTTCAATAATTCATCGCCCATGATCGGGTAGAACAGACGGACAGAGAGCAGGGTGTTAAACCTGACCACGGCAAGCCACAACATACTCTTCAGCCGCGGCCTCACGTTTCGCAAACACTGTTGAAGGGGAAGGCATCTCTCTGATAAATGCTGGGGCTAGTGTGTCACACAACTAGCTTGTTTGGCTAGCTTGTTTGGCTCGTGTAAACAGCTTGTTTAGGTTTTTTTAAACGATACTGAACAAAAACACAAACGTACTCAACACAACATTATTAATTAAACAATTTTAAAACAATATGTCTGGTGCTAATATGATACTGATAATGTCATGAGAATTTAGGAAGGGATGTAATGTTGAAAGGACCAGGCAGAGTGGGTAGAGTCACGATAAGAAGCAGCAGTTGCTCAGCGCTGAGGCAAGAGTTGTTTTTCTTTGCCTCTGTCAGGTTATCGGACCCCTGGATCAGGTAAATGAGACGGGGAACCATTTTTCATCCCGTCTCCACCCTGAGGTGACAGAGCGGGTCAGGAGAAAAAAAGACGAAAAGAAAAGGAGAAGAGAGAAGAAAAAAAAAACCCGATGAATCCTCTCAGACCTGCCATATGGAAGTTTGACGGCTGAGGTCAGAATTAAGGACATTTACATAATCCCACCCTCCTCTGAAGATGTTCTTTTTTCCCCCTCTTTTTTTCGCTCACTGTAAGTGTTTACCAAGCTCAGTCTTCATATATGTGGGCTTATGTCACTTTAGTTGCTCGGCCTGCCCACTGTTCCGTGATCTTGTGTGTACTTGGGTTTGTTTTGATGAATTGGATTTAGCGTCACACGAGAACTTTCATTTATAAAGGCTTGTAAGTATGTTTCTCCCTCCCGCCCCCAAACCCCTCCAAGTTTCTTTTGCCTTGGCAGGTGCGGCAATTCCAATTTGTGCCAGACTGTCTACAGGCCCTTATCTCAACTGGACAGGATTCAAAATTCCTTGTTGGTGTCAACTTTTGCAAAAAAAAGAGCTCGTCAGACACCAGTACTTCTTCTGTGAAGGGGAGGATTAATGTGCTGTACATATAACTAATTTGATTGTGAAAACAAACCTCATCTAAAAATGTGTGACAGCTAAGCTTTTGCCAAGCTTGCATGGCTACGAATAGCTTGCCTTTCCACAGTTCATTTCCTCCCCGGAACAACATCCACACTTCTGATATTAAATGTCAATATGCCAACAAAGACATTAAAACCAATTCGATTTTATCAACAAAAAAATGGTTATTAACACAGAAACATCTATGTAATGCCAGATCGATTCGGCTAAACATGAACGTTTCATGAATCAAGTTACTCATACATTGTTTTACATACAGACAATATTTACGTTCCAAAATTCTGAATGGTCTTGTTTCAAATGATCGGAGCCTTTATATAGTACTTTATTTTTGCTGAGCTCCACATGAACAATACATCAATACCACAACAAATAAACAAACAAACAAACAAACAAACAAATAAATAAATAAATAAACAAACAAACAAAGCAGTGGAGGCTGTGAAGCCATGTCGCCATCACCGTTGGCCTGGTGGTGAGTTAACACGGCTCTTGTTTTCACTACCCTTTTATGTGCCCTATTGGTTACAGGGGAACAATTGTGCAATATGAAAGAGAAAAAAAAAACGGAAGCCTCACGTACTGATATCAAGTTTTATCCTTCCGTTAGGTTAATGGGACAGGAAGGCTTTCTGGCCCCTCCAGGCCCTGGGGGTGGGGAAGGAGACAACGGCCACTCCGTCTCATTGGGCGCCTGGGAGAGGATCCGCCGGGGCCGCCCATCCCCCGGAGACTCGGATGGGAACAGGCCGCCGGACACCCCAGCCCCCCCCCCCCACCCCCCCCACCACCCCCACCCCCGCAGGATGAATAGCCAGCAACAAACCACGGGGCTGGCCATTCATGTGGGCGCATCGGCAGAGTTCACAAAGGTTCAATATCACGGGCGGCCACGCCACGGCCTTTCTCTCCCGCCGACCACGACCACGCCGGGAACAAGACACAACTGACGCTGTCGGATGTGCCTGTGGTTTGTCACCAGACAATGGAAGGGTGTGTTTCCACTGTGACAGAAGCCCACCCATTCCATCAGATAGTTTTTATGAGTTAGCATGCTAATTAGATCTGTTTTCATGAGGATTTAAGGCTCACTTAAGGCTTACCCACTTTCTTTTTGTATGGTTCACTGATCTACCTGCTCTAATTATTTACATTATAATGATAAAGACATGGTAGACAAACATTATGATGGTACATTTATGATATGGTATATGTAAATGTTAAATTCTTTAGTTTATAGCCAGATGCTAAATAATACATTACACTTTCAATCTAAGATCCATCTAAGAACAAGATATAAATATACCACTTAACATGGCCAAACTATGGACTTCAGCTTTAACAATTGAGCAATACAAAATGTGGTATATAAAGTGTGCCTCATTTTGCAGAAGAAAAGAATAAGAAAGCTGTCATTCTCCTTAACGAGCAAACAATCAGTCGTGTCAAATTCACAAAAACTGTCTGTCAGCCCACTATTAGAAGCCATGGGGG
This sequence comes from Clupea harengus, assembly GCF_900700415.2. Taxonomy (NCBI): domain Eukaryota; kingdom Metazoa; phylum Chordata; class Actinopteri; order Clupeiformes; family Clupeidae; genus Clupea; species Clupea harengus. Next base: position 4,407,175 of record NC_045161.1, on the reverse strand, counting down.
TTTATGAGCGTCACTTACTAGAATAAGACAGTGGAAGCTTCTACACCACAAGGTCTTTGGGTTTCTATGAAGTCTACTAATTAGTACATTTTCTTTACAATCACAGAAACTTTTTATTGCCCTTCGGAGCAGACGCAACGCTGCTGCCTCAAACAATGCCAAAGAGCCTTGATCAGAGTTTACCCGGCGAAGGTGAGCACGCATTTAATTAATCCAGGGGAGCAACAAACAGCCAAACATGGCACAGATATTTCCATTAGTCGCTCTTTGGCCTCTTTTATCTGCACAGAATATTCCCACAGCCGTTTAATTCAAAAGCAGAAAAAAAGCCTGTCACCTTGGACTCTGAGTGATGAGAAAAAGATGAGAGGTGAAAGCATATACATGGTCAGCTAACGCAAGCTTAGCGCTTTAAAGTTTGTGCGCAGGAATGCGGAGTTCTCTGCTGAAGTTCAGGCCAACCTAAAGAGCTTCGTATTACCCAAGGTGCTGTAATAGTCAACCAGAGTAGCAATTACATTAGTAGTTTATGGCTGAGGCCCTTGTGTCATGCTTGCTTGGACTCAATTTGGTGTCTCATTATGGACACCTGAGACGATTGCGAGCACTGCGCGGCTCCCCTACATCCTGTGGAGTGTGGGGTCGCCTCCTTGAATTATACGAGCGCTCCAACTTATCAAGGAGTGAAGAAAAAAAGGACATGCAATTATTGAAATCATTTTTGCATGTACAGATGCTATCGTGACCGGGGCGATGTATGCAGCCAGCGTAGGGCCGGTACAGGGATGATTGGGGTGATGTCTGATCCAATCAGACCTGAGAACGGGCTAATGTGCCCTGTAAATCGCATCAAAGACGAACAGCATGCTTTGCCCCCTTCAATATAGATAAGGAAATGGATGTGAACCGCCGTTCAAATAATTTCACATGAAGAGGCGCAGTGCCGGCGTCCATAGGCCTATCTGGTTTCACTTTGGGTCAGAGGGCCATGAGAATTAACAATCAAGTTTGGGTGAACTTACTGCCTAGGGGTTAAGGTACAGATCTGGGCTCCAGTTTCACGGCGAATGACTGGGAGGCTTGTCACTCATTCAGTGGAGCAGCACTGACATGGCATAGGGGGGACAGGGGACCTCACTGCTATGGCATGGCGAGGCTACACCTATACTAAGGGGACATGGACAACCTCAGCTACAGAAACAAAGCAATGATTCGTCTACCTCAAGACAAATCTGCAATGGTGCATCATGATGAAAGTAACTAGGCTTTATTTGAGTGCCTCTGCTCTCCCCCTTGTTGCCCTGTTCTACCCCCCCACTGAATAGTTTTGGCCTGAGGTGGGTAGATTTAGAGGGCAGTTCATCAGTAGCCCGAGTCCTAATAATAATAATTCCACACCGGACCTTTGTCTAATATCTGCTGAAGCAACATGCTGTGTAATCCCTGGCTACCCTTTGATAAAAAAACTATTTTGATTAAGCCAAGTGTCAAGTCCCCAGAGCACAGAATTATTAGGACAAGATTAGAGCCAGCTAATATTGGACTTTTCTTTGTGTTGAAGGCTCCGGTTTGAGGGTGATACAAATGAGACACGGCGGAGAGGCCAGATAGAAGACATGTCTGTGTCTTTATGGCACCTGCCCACATGCACTGAATTTAAAATACACATAAGTGTATGGAGTGTGTGAAATGTTAGTTTTACCTATGGACTTCAGAAGCGTAAGCAAAGACCTGCAGCATGTACCATCTACCTAAAATTGCATGGCTCTATGCTTTCCCCCCTGAACTATGTGAAGAATTCATAAAAAAGTGTATTTTAAGATTAACATTTAAGATAATACATATTTTTAATAAGATAAAACAGACAGTGCTGTTTGGCTCCCTCTAGTGCCCGTTTCTTAAAAAAAAAAAACAGGTATGCCTACTGAAACCAATCTATTACGTGGCAAAGGTAATTTAGAGAAGGACACCTCTAAAATGTCTAGTGCCCCTGCCTCAACACGCAGCTAGTCAACTGAGTGAAATATATTTCAGGAATCGATTTTCCTGTTCGTGTTGTCTCAAGGGGGGGGAGCCTGCAGGGTTGAAATGGTTTGGAGGCTGGAGTAGAGTGACTGCACCCAAAGGGAAACAATCTTGTAAAAAGGTGTCATTGAGAAGCGGGAGACTCAGCAGAGATCATGGCAATGTCAGCTAGATGGTGCTCCACCACAGTACCTGCACACAAAGCCCACTTCGAAACCCGCACTCTCTCTCTCTCTCTCTCTCTCTGTCTCTCTCTCTTTCCCTTTCTCTCACCCATCTCTCTTCCTCTTTCTTTCCCCATCTCTCTCTGTCGCCCCCCCCCCCCCCTCTCTCTCTCTCACACCCACTCAGGTATATTCTCTCTCTATCTCTCTCTCATACACACACACACACACACACACACACACACATACTCACACACACACACACACTCATCAACCTTTGGGATCCGACAGCTTAGCATGAAAGCAAAGGTGAAACAGAATCTGAAAATTGCAGTGCAGCGAGAGAGGAGGCAGCTATCAGTGGGCTCAGGGTGTAACTCCATCGCCGGGATTGGGTTTCCGCCATGTTTTCATACGCCGGTCAGCTGACCGCCACGCCGGCGCGCCATTGGTCGGCGGCCCTCGCGAACCCCCGTAATGATGTAACCAGAGTGTGTGGGAACCAGAACGCCGTGGCACTGCGTGTGATAAATGCTACTTTCCCACTCCCTGGCCCGAGAATGGACGAGAATTAACCTGACCGTCTCGGGCCTGCCACTGGTTATCAAGAAATCCAAGCTGCGTGTGTGTGTGTGTGTGTGTGTGGAGGGCTGCGGTTTCACTGTTTATTCCCCCTCGCCGTCACGGTGGCAGGGCACAGCAAGCCAGCCTCCCGTCGCCGCCGCGCCACACAGCCAAAAGCCAGGGCTCTGGAGAGTTCGCTCCACTGTGTGTTTAAGTAGGGTTAGCTTTTACCATATTAGATCTCCCCCACACACACACATTTCATTCACTTCCACATTACGCTTTTGATAATTCAGGCTTGTTTTTCTGTTTTTTTTTTTTTTTTTTTCTTGTTTTGGTCCAAGTCAATCGTAATCCAAAAAGTTAGAAAATTATAAACTTCAGCAGATGAAATATTTGAAATCCCTTCACTTTCAAAAATACTCTCCATCTGCGGCTTCTTCTTTTTTCTTCTCCTCGACCACTTAACCTCAAATTGACAATACTTTTCTCTCCAGTCCAGGACTCAGGAAATCATCAACAGCCTCTCCTCAATGTCAGCCCTCCCACAGCAGCAGATTTCTGCCTACCTCAAGTGCCTGAGACGTATCCCATTGCTAATTGCAACAAGGTTTTTCCTGCCTCTTATGAATTGAGGTTTACGCATAAAAGGTAATGAAATAGAACATAACCGGGATGCTAAAGCCTGGCGAGAAAATGCCTCCTTAATTACTTGCTAGTCTCGAGTACTGCAGCCTCCTCCAGAGCCTCAATGCAAGCAATTATGCAAGCCCGATTAGCCGAGGCAGCGCGCGGGGGCCATTGTGTCTCCCTGCCTGCATCCAGATGTTGGCGGACAATAGCTCTTCTCCTCCATCAGAAACTCTTCATTTCCCATTACATGATTTCACTTTTAATTGCTTTTCAGTCACTCAAAGTGTGACCCCCACAACCCCCCCCCCCACCCCCCAACACACACATACACTGTCACCAAGGATGGGGGGAGGGTCAAATTGCTTTACGATGTGATCGCATGATGTTAGTGATATATGTATCCACCGTGTTTTCCCCTATTTTTTAAGCAAATGAGGGTATATTTTCCTGTAGCTCACAATGGGTTAAAATGAGAAGTATTTTGATGGTGTCACACAATCACAATCACTGCTCCCCCTGCAAAGGAGATGGTGGCAGGTGCTTTTCCTCAGACTCAAACCAAACAGCACGATAGGCCCACTTGGTCTGGAATAAATCAAGAAACAAACAAATAAATGAAACTAATAAAATAAACAGAAAAAAAAACAGGTGAGAGGGCCGCATTTCAAGGAACCATATAATACATAAGTGGTGAGGTGTGGAGATCACTTTAAATATATCTTAAAAAAAATAAGATATGATTTACAGTAACTCCACAAGTAGAAATGTTCAGTAAGGAGTATGACATCAAGATATTTGAATCAACAACTGTTTTCAACGCTAATGCTAAAAAGCTAGTATTTATTGTTACTGCAGAATATATCAAAAGGCCATTCAAAGCTTTGGGAAAAAATGATCGACCAACCTGTCCTTGATTTTTAATGAATACCTCTGTTACAATGTAAGATGAATTTCTTTTAATACCAGGTTTGAACTAAAACAGCTAACACAGCTTCACCTGGCCCTTGCTAGGAAGAATGCAGACAGTAGACAACCCAACCAAGACAAACCCAGGAGGCCCATCTCTCTCCCTCTCCACCCCCTCCCCACTTGTTGACTAGGGGCCCATATGAGGGGGGAGGAACAGCAAGTGACACTGCAGTAAGGGTTAACTAATCCCCCCCACCCACCCACCCACCCTCCTCCTGCTCCTCCTGCTCCTGCTCCTTCTTCCCTCTGCTCCCAGAGTGTACCCCACAGTCTTGGCCAATCCTGACCTTAATTAATACAAGCCTGGGTGGAAATGGGAACGGGGCCGGCTCTCAGGCCCCGGCCTCCCCTCGCGCTCCTCTCTGGGGTAATGAGAGAGTGGCGCGCCGGGGGCTGCCAGCTGAGGGGACAGGGGTCACTGGGAATGGAGTTTTTTGCGGGGCCTCTCAATGAGGAGCCCCTCCATGCTGAGAGAAGCTGGCCCGCTTTTGGACACCTGGTCATTAACATTGCTAATTAGCGACCATTAATCAGGCCTGCGTTTTTTTTATATAATGTTGTGTGTTTGTGTATGTGTGTGTGTGTGTGTGTGTGTGTGTGTGTGTGTGTGTGACACAGAGTAAGATAGAGAGATGTGTGTGTGTGTGTGTTTGGGGGTGTGTATTGTAGTAAGACTGTGTGTGTGCGTGTGTGTGTGCGTGTGTGTGTGTGTGTGTGTGTGTGTGTGTGTGTGTGTGTGCGTGTGTGTGTGTGTGTGTGTGTGTGTATGTATCACAGGCTTCAGGGGAAGATGTCCATGAATAAGAAGACTGTTCCCCCTTTACCTCCACATTAGGGTTTGATAAAAAGACATTTCCATCAGCTCAAGACATTCTGGATTAGCAGGGAGGTGAGACCACAGCCAGACAGTCACACCATGCAGAATGAGAGCAGACAGACAGAAGGATGAGGGCTGTATCCCCTTACAAAGGTAACATTAGTTACCGATAATTAATAAAACGGCCTCCTTAGCACTACCAGAGTATCCCCATTCTGCTTAAGAAATAAATCAGAGACACTTGTTCATCTTCAATTTCACTGGTCCACCCAATAGGAATAATATTCTGGAAATTAAATTCATAAATAAATAGAGTGAACATGGGTTAAAAAAATGGTGTGCTATTATAAGTTAAATCAGCAACATTTTCCAAAAATAATCTGCATGACTATACCCAAAAATGAATAAACGATCGAGCAACATTGTGCATTCATGTAATCTTATTCGCTTTAGAAAGTGATAATTTATCTTATCTATGGGTCATTTCCTTTCTCCAGCCTATTCATTTTCCCCATAGTTATAAAGTAATTTGTATGACAAAGGTGATTGTAGGGGGTGCATGCCTCTGTAGCTCTTAGCCCACTGGGGATTTAAGATGACCATTAAACCCCATAATGCCTCATGCATGAGGAACCAACTAGAATCCTTAACCAAGAAACAGGTGGTTCAAAAACAGATCTGCAGAAAAAAATCATATAATGAACGATCTTAATCTAGATATAATCAAACTAGTCGTCACATTTTCTTTTGGTTCACATGAATATATGGCCTTGAGACACCTTTATTTATTCATTTAAAAAAAATCAGCTAACTACTTTCGGAGACACAGTTCTAGAGATTTGAATGTCATATGAATTCATATTGTAATGCTGAAGGTCACACAACATGTAGGCAAATGAAGGGACTCTATAGGGAAATAGAGCGCTCTGAATCTCTATGGTGCTCTTGTCTCTCATCACTGTTCTAATCGCTCTGAATCACTATGGTGCTCTTGTCTCTCATCACTGTTCTACTCTCCAAACTCTGAACAGTCTCACACTAACTTCTAGGCAACTTCTGTGATTTGTCTGTTTTTTTTTGCTTTTCCTGGGAAAGTTGTCCTGGGCTTGAAAACAACAATATCACCCAGTAAGGAAGGAAAGTGAGAGTGGGTAAGAAAAGAGAGAGAGAGAGACAGAGAGAGAGGGTAAGAGAGAGAGAGAGAGAGAGAGAGAGAGAGAGAAAGAAACAGAGAAAGAGAGAGAGAGAGGCAGACTTGCATTCTGGCAGAGAATCATGCAAATGCGACACATTCTTCCGTTTTCTCAGGACGGCTGGCCTCAGAAATGAGTGAGGAGAGCTGGTAACATGCTAATGAGAGATGCATCAATGAGCTGTGTCATCCCTGGGGGGTTCTGCTGGGAGCTGAGAGGGTGAGTTTACTGGTTGGGACCTTAAATCCGGAGCTCCTTTGCACCCAAGCACATTCCACCAATTTCGGGAGGGGTGTTTGGGGAGAGTGGTGTGTGTGTGTGTGTGTGTGTGTGTGTGTGTGTGTGTGTGTGTGTGTGTGTCTCTCTGTGTGTGTGTGTGTGTGTGTGTGTGTGTGTGTGTGTGTGTGTATGTGGTTGGGATGTGGGAGGGGGGGGGGGGCTAAATTCTATAAGTATTCAAGGAGCTGGAAAAAAACAACTTAAAACAAGTGCTACACCACAGTGAGGTAAGGCTTTGGGGTGAAGGGTGGGGGAGGCACAAGGGGGGGGGGGGGTTGGAGAGTTGAGCCCCTGGGATAAGTAAACTCTGAGCCCATCACCACAGAGCTGCACCTTACATCACACAACTCTCTCTGAACACTAAACTCTGAGAGCAAACCAAACTTAAAAACCGTATGGGACACATATCTTTTCTGTTTTTATCGTTCTCTACACACGACCTGCACCAAAGAGCCATTAGGAACTACATCTCTGGTGTGCAGCAGTCAACAATTCACCTCGATACAATGTAGTGGCACAACAAGAATCAGTGAAAACATCTACAGTCCTGTCCATTCAGAGCCCAACAAAATTATGAGAATGAGGTTTTGATTTGAACTGTCACTGGTCTCGCCTTTCACTGGAGGCCCCACACATCATCCACCCCCCAACATGAGCTTGGCAGGCTGATGAATCGTTGAGTGTCAAGAGAGGCAGACATAGTTCACCTTCCTCATTTCATCGTCACATTATCAGATATGGCCTTGGAGGGGGAGAGCTACCATTGTCCAAAACAACCCTCACAGCCAGCTACCTACGCAACCAGACTTCATCTCCAGTTATTGACCATGCCAGTACCACTGCAAGGAAGTCAGAGAATGGAGCAAGATTCCACTTGAGCAGAGCAGCGGCCTTGGATTAGAAAAGAACATATACACACACACATGCCCGCACAGGCACTCACACAGAAGCCCAGAAACACACAAGCACACAGACGAGCCCAATCTCTTGCACAATCTCACGGACACGTGTGTGCTCTGCAAACATGCACACACACACACTCGCACACACACACACTCGCACACACACACACACTCGCACACACACATGCACACATACAAGAGCTGTGGAACAATAGCCCCGCTGATGCGGCCCCATCTAGTTTCATGCGACTAATTAATGCAGCGGTGCGTGTTTGCTGAGGCCACTGCTATCGGAGGGACAGCGAGAGAGAGAGAGAGAGAGAGAGAGAGAGAGAGAGAGAGAGAGAGAAACTAGCCCTGGCAGCTTGCATCTCAGCAATTACAGTGTGAATTGCATGAGAGGATTACATGAAGTGCTTAAGAGAGCTGGAACACCTTGTCTTGAGTACCTAAAACAGCTGCTTCAAGGCCTATGCACCTGCTCGTTACCAGACCATTTTTTACCTCACCATCTGAAACAAGGAGGTTTTCAGCTTTTCTTTCATGCTAATCTTTCAACAACAACTTGAACAAGAAAGAAGATCAGAATATAAGACATCAAAAAAAGTGTGTCCGTGCGTGGGTGTGGGTGAGGGTGGGGGAGTGGCTGCATTTCAAGCTCAGTTTGTGGGGACGAACCACTCCTACAGAAAGGGGGATGGAGCATTAGCCTGCTGAGAAAGTACGCTCATATTCTAAAGTTTCAACCTGAAGATGCATACAAACCTGTTTTTGTAGTTGCAGTATACATAGCAGGAGGCAGGGGAGGGGGACTGGGGGAACTTCTTCAACATCCTGTGGTGTAAGTGTAAGGCTTACAGCAACGAAGAAAAGGTTCTATTGTAAAATACAGAATCATTTAATTGCATATCAGGAATCCAAATAAGTCTATTTAATGCTAAGTTTAACGTAGTAATATAAAGACAATCTGTCATCATTTCTGAGTGTATGTTCCAGAGGGTTGAATTGAAGGATGAAAGATTGAAAGATTGAAAGATTGAAAGATTGACTCCAAGTCATGTAGTGCTCTCTGAGCTCTGTGCTAGTAGTAGTTGCCGTCTGGTGAATAAGGGCGTAACGCGCTCGCACACACTTCCTCCAGTGATGTCACCAATATTAAAGAGACCCGCTAATAAGCTTAGTCACCGACGCCGGTCAACTAATTAAAAAGTTTGTCGACAAATTGTAATGCATTCACATGGGTAATGGTGTCCACCAGATAGGGGGGGGGAGGGGCACAGGTGTTTAGATCGGCTTAAAAATAATAAACCCTTGCCCCTACTGGGAGCTCTCCTTTCACAAGTGCCCTGCTTTTCTTCCCAGCTGTTAAGGCCGGCTGAGACAGGAAATTCCTCACGTGATTGGCCTTTATGAGTGGCACGTAAGCTTGGCCCGGTCCTGCGAGGGGGTCATTTGTGGATGACCATGTGAATAACCTTGTTAGGGCCCATGTTTCTCTTCACAGCCAATTAAGAAGGTTGCTTACTGCCTCACACCTCTCCCCCGAAGATGCTTTATGGGGCACTGGACTGAAACGTAATGTCAGGGCACCACAGGAGCCCCTATAAAGCCTTTGCTTGAGTTGTGCTCCTGGTTTAACTCCGCTACTCACCCAGTGCCATTCACGTCAACATCCACTACAGTAAAACCAGGGTTAACCAAAGGTGTCTGTTTGATATGCTGATGGTTAGCGTTAGGCCAGTGTTATTCACAGTGAGTGAGTGAAGCCTAGAGATGCCCTGTCCCTCGCTAACGAGACTGATTTATTCTAAATGGGGCACGTTCATCCGTGGAGAGAAGAAAATAACAGAAACAGTTGTCATGCGTTAATATGAAGAGCCTCTTCACACGTAACATCGAGCGAATCAACTGTGGAAAACTAATGGGCACATGAGGTCTCCAGTGGTGACAGGGGGTAATTCGTCTGCGTGTGAAGACGCTCGCTGAGGCCTAATCTCTGTGTGGTTGATTAATGCAGTTTAATGGCTATCAAGGCACTTCAATCACACATGGTCAATTGTTTGCAGCTAATTACAAGCTTTGGCAAATACTATTATTTCAATTAGCCGAGTAATTTATCAGCGTTATCTTGATGTCTAGCTGCGGCAATTACAAGACCCTGGCTATATCGCCGCTCTTCAAGTATCAGGTGTTTGGCCCCATCAAAGCAAAATACAACTAGCAAACTGGGGCTGTATCAGGGATAAACAAAGCTTTCTTTGGGAGTTGGCTGTATTTTGAAACAGCAAGGCAATAGAATCAAACACTTTCAAGTCAAAATCATCTCCTCTCGACAGCAGGACTGATGAACTCCAACATACAGCACCGCCTGTCAATCTCCATCATCAAAATCATCAAAACACTCCAGACCTATTCAGCAGGTGCACTGCACCATGGGTAATGAGATGTAGAAACATGCCCTTCCTCCCCTGCCCCAGTCCTGACCACCCACAAGAGCATGACATTCTGCTCAGGCAGTAAATCCTGCGCGACTTAACCGCCGTCGGAGTTCTGCCACTCAAGAGGCTATCTGTCTGTACGCCTCGTCATGGATATTGCCCGAGACATCCTTTCCTTGTAGTGCTGTCTGCTAATGCTGGACCTCCAGGGTGTTGTTTTATGTCTTCCCCTTTTGTGAACTTTTACAAGCTGGTGTGTAAAGTGACATGTATTACTGATCTACGCCTCTCCGCCTTTCGTCATAATGAATCTCCAGTGGGAGCCTGAGGGAAGATTTCTTGTTGTGCGTGTCTCTCTCTGTCTGTCTCTCTGTCTCTCTCTCTCTCTCTCTCGCTCTCTGTGTTTATGTCAGCTCGTTTTGAAATGGCCATGTTCAGTTCTGATATCAGTAGGCAGTGTTTGTACAAGCTCCAACTGACTAGTGTGTATCTGTCAGAAAAACAAATATCATTTCAAGCCCTCAGCTCAACCAACCCCCCACCCCTCCCGGTGCCTCTCCTCGTACTGTGCCTGAACTCTGTTGACAGCACGGTCAGGCAACACGCAACAGCTTCTTTTGATCAATTTCCATTTAGAGAGCACATTTATATGTTTAAAAAGAGCAAACTCTTGTATTTAAATCACCAAAAGTTCAGCTTTTTTTTTTTTTTTTTTTAACTGAAGTCAGTCTCTATAAATGACTGGGATGATGCTGGGAAAACAGCACGACGCAAAAACAAACATGTCCATCAGATGGGTGTGTATGTGCCCACGCACACAAACACACCGTCCAAATGCACTACAGCGCAGTTCAACCTAAATGATCTCATTCTCATTCTCTATACATCCTGTCACTTCATATAACACAACATATACGCCATTAGCCGAGTCTTAAGGTTAGTCAGTTACATAAGCACACTGGGGCTTGCCCTGGGTCTGGGGCTGAGCAGCTTTTCCAGCCCCGAGCGTGTGGCAGCTGCTGCTCAGCGCGGCTACACACAGCTGTTGCACACGGTGCGCGGGCAAAGCCGCCCTTTGTTTACTAATGCAGCTGATCTGACTGGTGGTCCAGGTGAGCAAACGTCGAGCGCGCCGCTCCATGTTTCTGAAAGCCAGAGAGGGCGTGCTGGGGAAGGGTGTGCTCCCACTCTCTCTTTCATCTCGCTGGGTGCGCTCCGGGGCCCGGGCGGCATTTCAAAACACACATACACACGCACGCACACACACACACATAGACACAGGAATATACAGACATAGACAAACACACATACACACACACGCACGCACACATACATGGACACAGGAATATACAGACATAGACAAACACACATACATACACACGCACGCACACACACATGGACACAGAAATATACAGACATAGACAAACACACATACATACACACGCACGCACACACACACATGGACACAGGAATATACAGACATAGACAAACACACATACACACACACGCACGCACACATACATGGACACAGAAATATACAGACTTAGACAAACACACATACACGCACGCACACACACATGGACACAAAAATATACAGACATAGACAAACACACATACACACGCACGCACACACACATACATGGACACAGGAATATACAGACATAGACAAACACACATACACACACACGCACGCACACATACATGGACACAGAAATATACAGACATAGACAAACACACATACACACATACGCACACACGCACACATACATGGATACAGAAATATACAGACATAGACAAACACACATACAGGGGCACCCACAGACAAATAAAGGCATTTCACAGACACACAACATAGTGCTAAAAGAGACTCAGACATACTACTGCTTGAACCCACACACACACACACACACACACACACACACACACACACACACACACACACACACACACACACACACACACACACACACACACACACACACACACACACACACACACACACACACACACACACACACACACACACACACACACACACACACACACACACACAGGCTTATAGATAGAGATACTTGTACCAGTGAGAAATGTAGACAAATCACACACACACACAATTACACTCCTATAAGGCAATCAAGAGCGAAGACTATTTCTCTCCAATGCACCTGCATCTTGTACGTGTTGAGGCGGGTTCATCGGCCCCCCCAGGCCGTTACAGACACTCATACTGGATCATTTCTTCCACCGAAGGCTGCAGAGTGTGTTACACCTCACCTTACCACGGCCCCTTTATGGGACCACATGTTCAACCTGTACCCGCCTCACCAAGGGCTTCAAAGAGCAGGACTGTACCTTAAGTTGACATGCCTATTCCATTTAGCCTTCCAGTGCAAATTAAGGTTTCAGTGGCTGGGTGGTTACTAACAGCATGCTTTGCCACTGCATACAAATTAAGAGTCAGATTAAGTGGACAAAAATATAAATCAGATGCATGTATGTCAATGATGATTTTCATGTACACTTAATATAAAAAGGACAAAGGCTTTTCATTGATAGGAGCCTTTAGATGTCTGTCCATGTACTTCCTCATCAGCAAAACCAGCATAGGCAGGCATCCACTAATAGTCAAATGAGGAAAATTATGCAGAGGAAAAGTTACAAGCCCTAAACAGAGTCAAATTAAGGTTTTCCTGAGGAAATTTCAGCCTTAATATGCAACACTAGCTTTGCCCTGTGGAGATATACTCAAAAAATACTGAGAGCTCCATGAAGAAGTTACTGATGTCCATAATTCAAATATGCTTAGAATTAAGTGTAATGATTATAATGATTACAATCAAAATATTTTACAGCCTATTATAACATGGCAAAAAATATTAAGATTTGTGACTACTTCCATTTCAGAGTAGAGAGAAATGAATAGAGCAATTTATTCATGCTAATTTAACCATGTACATTTTCTAATCACTCTGTGGAATTGTTTGACAAGCCATTACGCAAACTTAATACCATACTGGGGTTTCTTAGAAGAGGATTTTTACGAGCAACAAAATTCAATCCAATCTTTCTCTTTTTTGGGGACACAAAACTGATGTTATATGAACTCAGTGTTCTGTGAATGAATTGATAAAATGGCGCTCTTGACTAAAAGGGCATTGTACATTAACACTTAGATCTGTGCAAATTGACAGAAACAACTAAAAATTGTTCAACCTGACAAGATATTTGCATTGTTCAAACTGTGCCCTCAAATCTTAAGGTAATCATTTCACGGCTCCTCTTCTGAAGACATAAAAGGATCTCTAGGTAAAGGCTACTATAAAAAAAATGACACAGTTTTTATACAGCAGACGGTTAGAAACCACAATTCTATACGACACCGTGAAAAACCACAGAGTTCATTCATCTAGTTCTTCCATTCAGTAGAAGACTGAGAGGATGAGGAGAAATGTTGAGATGGAACTGCTAACTCAAAAAACGCTAGTCTGACAGCAACAGCTCATTAAGACCACCATGCATACATGGTGACATGTTTTGAGGCCCCATTTTGGTAGCCCTCAAGTGTGGAAGTCCTCCAGTGAGGTCGCTGAGGTCACCAAACCCTAATTTCCTAGAGGAGGTGTCCACAAAAAAGCGCGTGTCAGCTCCAGTTAGACAGCCATCGTTAGTAATTGCGTCTGTCATCATCAATTAAGAAAGAATGTGGCGCAACACAATTTGAGGCCATTCCAAGTGCCCATCGGTCCACCTAGCAAAGTTGGGATTTACATTCTCTTCTCTGGAGGCAAAAAAACAACAGCAGGGCACAGTGTTGGGGTCAACAACAATATTAGGCAAACTGTTGTTTACAGGGGAAAATAGAATACAACAACTATTATTTTATCTACTTTTCATTCTGCTTTGGCTCATTCATTTATTTTCCCATGGCTTATTCATGGCACCCTAGTTGAGCAGGATATATTCTATTGTAATCGAAGAGCACAAATAATATGATCACCCTTTGTTTGTTTCCCAAGGATGCTTTAAAAGCAAATTGCTATTTTCAAAAAACAGAAAACAAAAGATGAAAATAAAAAAAGAGATGACAAAAAATAAAAAATCTTAGAGGGTACATAGAAGGGAAAACCCTGCCCTCCCTGCACAATCAACTCCTCAACATTCTTATAGTAAACATGTGCTTTGTTGACGGTTGGAAAAATGCCCCCAAAAGAAGCTAAACGGAGACCCATATGTCCTTGGCTTCAGCCCCAGCGCCATCCCTCTGGGCTCTTCAAGGTCTTAGGCCAATCTTGTTGCTAGGTTTTACATACTGGAAAGCCTCCAAGCCCTCTGGGGAACAATAGTGCGTTGGTCTGGATCTATACGCCCAGCCAGACATAAACACAGTCATATTTACAATGCAAACCCAGCGCAAGCGTCCAGGGAGAATGATCAGTGAGAGAGAGAGAGAGAGAGAGGGACTCCGCAGGGAGAGACCGGGCCCTGCGCTGACTGCCCGGACACGACTGGACGAACTCGATCAATTTGACACCATTAATCTTTAATTATAATATCTAATTACTCATCCTATTTACCCTGTCAGAAGTGGCGGGCGGTGGGTGCACTCTCCATGGGGAGCGCGGGCCCCTTAGCAACCCCCCCTCGGGGCCGTACCTTCTCTCCGTGGCCTGGCCGCCTCACCTGCCCAGTGGCTGGCCGTCCCAGGAATGTCCCAGGCTTGTCTGGGGCCCTCCCTCCCTCCCTCCCTCCCTCCCTCCCTCCCTCCGGCTCATGATTAATGCGGAGGCCTCCCTGGGGGTCACGCTTCATGGGCCCTGGCCTCAAACATAAAGAGATGAACCTTGAGTTTGGTCCAAGCTGAGCCAGTGCAAGTGCAGATATTTTGGCCAAGGGTGTGTGTGTGTGTGTGTGTGTGTGTGTGTGTGGCCTGTGTGTGTATGGATTGCTGACAGCTCATTGAGGAAGATAAATGCCACAGATAACGGCCAAAGGCTGTGCTCTCCCATCACTGGCCCATAATAGCGTTAGCCTTACACTGTTCTACTCCACTCACTTAGCCACTTCATTTGATTTCATAGTGATCTTAGGGCATTTTCAACAGGTGAGGTGAACCACAGGATATAAAAGAAATCAGAATGAGATTCAAGGCACATTATAGGCTACATATCAACAGGGGGAAGAGCAGAATTTCAGCTATTAATCTACATACCTAATTATATTATATTTTGTCAAATGTTTTACTATTTATTTGGTTTAGGGTAATTAATGAAAATGTTCATCCAATTTTAGCAATTACTCTGAATATACAGCTAACACTTTCAATTATTATTATGAGCCCTTTCATCTTGTTTACGACTATTCACGATGTCGTCTTGGAAGAACGCATCCGGGGCTGTGATCAATCTGGTCGTCAGACACAGCGGATCTGGGTCAGGTGAATGGAGTGCAGCTCTAATCCACCTTGCTTTAACTGGGATTGTCTGTGTCCCATCCTTTTCCTGACGTTTCAGATTTCTCACATGTGCAGGGCCTTTTGTTTCAGGCCCCCCCCCCCCAGCCCCCCCCCCCCCCCCCCCCCCACTCCCCTTTGTCGTTACCACACGCACCCCTCTCCAGCTGGGAGCCTATTCATGCACTCTGCTTTTTTTTTTCTACTCTCATGCACCAGGCCTGTCAGCTTGCCACACAACAGCCAGACTGATGCTAAAGCACAGAGTCTCAGCCAAAGAGGAGGCCTCTTAAAAAAAAAAAAAAAAATCTTACAAACGGGGAACAAGGGCGGGGGGATAAAAAAAATAACCACTACAAAACTGATTGATGAACCTGACAAGCTGAAATCCCTCTGCCCTTTTTTTTTTGTTGTTGTTTCTATTTTCCCCTCAAAACAAGAGGTGAGCAAAGTCAGACTTTCTTGGACCACTTGTTGACACAACGGATATGTATTATTCATGCCAAAGCCTCTGAAGGCTGCGTGGGCCAATATTTACCTGAGATGAAGGTAACAAGTTCAATACTAATTTTTTTATTTTTTTTTCAGAAGGTGTCCTTCCTTGGATCTAAGCCGTCCAGGCAAGAAAAACAACAAGCCTTTCCGTCATCCCCTGATTTAATTGAGTTATACCGGGGAGAAAGACTTTGTTACGGGGCTTTCTTTCTGTTGAAACTATCAGAATTTCCGCTCGCGCTCGAGAGGGATTAGACTCCTTAAAGAGCTCGGTAGTCCTCTCGCTGTCGCAAAGCAAACAAACAAGAAAAGAATTTCCATACACACAGCTGCCTCCCTGGCCCGCCTTTCCTGCGTCCGCTCCCGTAGTCACGCAGGTTCCCAAACCACAAGCCCCTTCTGTAGGCCACATCAATCCACACGGCTGATTGTTACAATACACCTGTATGTTACCTCTGATCTCAGCCCTGCCCAGAAAAAAACTGCTGCTGAAATCCCAACACCATGGGAAAAGACATGAGTTTAGAGATACATTAGGAGTGTATTCATGTGTGGGAGCCAATGTGAGTGTGTGCATTTGTGTATATAGCATGTGTGTGTGTGTGCAAATAAAAGAACATGTGAGAGTGAGTGAGTGAGTGAGTGAGTGTGTGTTTACGGATGTGTATGTGCGCATGTAAAAGAGAAGTGTACAGTACTGCTTGGCGATCAGGATAAGACATCTGTCTGAACATGCAGCCCGAGATATGGCCAGAGGAGAGGGAACAGCCGCAGCAATACTGCAGGCGAAATTTCAGAAGGGAAACAGAAAAATCAATTTAACTGAACGCACAATCTCTCCCCTAATGACAGCTATTTATCCATTTATGCCATGTCAGTGGAAATGCACCACTTGAATGAGGTTCTGGATGTCTTTTTGTTTTCATATTGATTGTGTGGAAGACAGAAGAAGAAAAAAAAACAAATCTCCCTTAACTCTACGAACTACTTTAGTGAACTATCAAAGGCTCCCCTGTAAAGTTTGATTTGAGAGGTGCCTTTTCCCCCCTCTTGTGTGGCCATTAACTACACAAAGAGAGAAATGGGATCTTCGGAGGGTACCGTTTTCATGCTGTTAGTGCCAGTGGTGCCATCTCTGTTTTGCGAGGACGTTGGTGCATGGTTGCATGTTGCAGTTGTAATGTGGTGAGGTACCGACGAGAGGCTGATATGCACAGAGAGTGGGGCTGATGGAAGGCTTGTAGGGAGCTTCAGTTTCAAGGTTGCACATAACATTACGATAGCCAGATAGCAGTATCAGTCATAGGTAAGGTTTGTCTTTCACGGGCAAGTTAGCTCCAGTAGTAAACATCCTAAAATAAATCTAGACGCTTAATTCCACTATCAACTCTTTACTGCACACTACGTAGTGAATGTTTAAATAATTTAAAAAAGATAATCTCATTAAATCATTCTCTCCAGAAATTATACTCTAAAAAAACAGGTGTTTTAGAAAATAAATATTAGAGAAGGGTAAGTACATCGCTGAGGAGAGTGAAAAGGGTTGTTAAAAAACGAGCAGGTAACCTAATATTTTATCATTCAATGTTTTGTACAATAACCCACTCCATGAAAGATCAAAACATCAGGCTTTAGAGATTTTCAAGGGGAGAGACAGGGTATCTCAAGTCATGAAACGGTGTCACTGACACCATCCACTCATTTCATCTCACAAAAAGGATCTGAATCATCATTATTTATTTTAAAAAAACACACATATAACGCATTTTCCAGTTGCAATAAGATCTTTGTCACATTCTAGGGCAAATGAAGTTGGGCAGAAACTTCAGATCACACAAGGGTAGCAGGCATGATTTTGTTGAGCAACTCGGTGTAACCCATGGCACACTGGTCAGTGCTTTTGATGGGTACACAGTGCCATCTACTGTTCACCGAGAGAAGTGCATACGGAGATGCTTCCCTTCTGTGAATGGGTTCTCTCTATATCTGTCAGTTCTGCATTTCCAAATGTAGATCAATATTTAAATGACACATGGTTTCATATTTTTATATTTGAATACAAAAATACTCCAATTTCACGGCACTATCTACAAACTATTTGATTTGGCTTTTAAATATGAATGTGGAATTACACATGCAAAAACTATTTTGTTACATTAACCTAATGAATCAATCACCCTGACAAAAAGTTATAGGATTAGAATAATTTCCTACATTTAAAAATCACATTTCTTTGAAATAGATTCTCCAATGCAAATGCACCTGCTCTCCACATCAAGAGTCCCTCTGCCAGACAAAAATATGTACCTTCCATTGTTGTGGAAGGACGGGCTGCTAGCAGTGATGTCTGCGACTCAGCATGTCCCCCCTTTCTTTCGTCCCCTCCGCCATGCCTTTGATTCGGGTTGTTTGGAGGAAGGGAGGCTGGCTGCCCCGTCTGGAGAACGACAGCAGGAGATGGTTCGGGCGCGTGTGTGATAGGGGTGAAGTGAGAGATTTTGATCTGTGTGATCACAGTTTTTTTTTGTTGTTGTTCATTTTTTTTTTGCACAGGTGAGCACAAGCAGGCAGGAGCAGGAGCAGGAGCAGGAGCAGGGCCAGAGCGGCTGCAGTCAGATACAGCTGGCTTCAAAAACACCAGCTAATGAGGGTCCTACCAAAGGCCTCTCCTGTGGCCAGGCAGAGCTCAAGGAAAACACACACATATGAGCTTCAAACAACTGAATGACGGCGGATTCAAAATGATGCTGTTTTCACCAGGGTGCTCTACAAAGATCTCAGCCAACAGTAAATGTGAAACAAGAACCTGACTTGCCTTTTTTGTTTTACCCATTCGCGAGTCCGTTGACCTACCACGCACAGATGAAATATATCTTACTAGAACAATCTCATGCACGCACGAGAAACCCTTTCATGAGCCTCTGCAGACTACCATGGTGGTCTGTGGCTGATTTGCCGGTGCTGGTACTGAAAATGATTCAGAGCGTTTGAGAGACAAATGAGCATGCCTGGCCGATGACTCACGGGCGTGTGTCACTGGTGTGTGATGCAGTCTTAAAGGCCACAACAGTGTACAGGTGCATTAGAGGAGAGGCCCTTAAGACATCTGTGTCTTAGCTGGCTCGAGGTGGCAGTTCTTCGGCTCTGTGCAAAATTCTCAACTCATTATCGGTTTAGGTGAGCAACAGAGAGTGCATGTTGTGGGGAGCCGCCTCAAATGAGCCTTTCATCAGGGGTAAGGCTGTAAAAAACAGCTCTCTGAGACGACTGGGGGCACCACGCTTCTATGGGCTCTGGGCTCTGGGCTTCAGTGCTCTGGCTTGTTACCTACTTTGGCCACCAGCCAAAAGAAAGAGACCGGAAGAAATAGCCAGAGAGAGAGAGAGTGAGAGACAGAGAAATGCAGATAAAGACAGTGAGAGTTGAGAGAGAGAGACACAGGAGAGAGAAAGAGAACTTGAGATGCATTTCCTACAAGGAAATGTGAATGTGAATGAGATCGCTCTGCAGCAGCAGTCGGTCCGTTGCATACTGTAACCTATATAATTATGTGGATGCTAACACGGCGCCTTACAAAAGAAAGGTGAGACTCTTCTACCACCTGTTGGATGAGCAATAGATATCATCTAACAAGGCGCAGGGCAGCGATTCTAGAACAGCAACAGACCACTGACATTCTGGTACACATAGGCAGACAACACATACTCTGCTATTAACGTATTAATCAGTCAATGTTCAAAATGAGTTCATAATCTCCATTCATTTTGTGCAATGCACCTTATTGAGATCTGGGAAGAACTTGACCACTTTGTTTCTCGGAAGAACATCTGTTGTCCATAGCAAGCATTGGCAATCAAGACTCCTTTCATTTGTGGTGCCTCGGTGGTGGGATGACCTAACTAGGGCTATCAGATGAAGTGACAGCCATTGTAGCCTACGGTCAGAGCACTGTCTTTGTGGTAGTTTGACATGACTTTTTATATTTTCGCCCCATCTAAAAAAAATGGATCCAAAAGGCTTCCTTGAGGCTAGTGGCCACCACTGAACTGTAACACTTTGGAGAGAATAAAAAAAACTTCTCCACCTGTGTTTACCAACCAAATGAGTTGCAGAGCTGAGATGAGGTCAGCCCTAGCCTCACCTAAGGGCTAGTCAACAGCATAGCACCAGCCACTATCAAAACTAGTCACCACAACATTTGAGAGTTGACAGATCACACTTAGGCTACTAGTCATAAACAGAATCCTCAATTGGATCGAATTGAAGTTAAAAACATTTCTCCCTGCTGTATTCACACTTTCATCTGATGAGAAGTTATGCAATGTTTGGACTACACTAGTAAATAGCATAAGAGCTCACATTAGCACACACAGCAAACTAAGAAAAAACATATGACTGGCCATGTAACCTGTTGCACCCAGAAACGCGAGGTTTGTTCATTGTTCATGAATGTGTGGCATTTTACTATTCGTCATAACACCTCTAGCAAATGTTACGCTAAGTCTATACAACATGCAAATGTCCTAGTGATAGTTAGACATATTGAAAGGGAAAATGTTCTACGAGGTCGAGCTTGAAAAGGAAATAGAGATGGACGTAGTGCAACGTGTTACTCTAATTAGCAACTGTGCTGTTACAGCCTCTCTCTCTGAGCTGCAAATATCCCACACAGATTCCAGCAGTGTTGTTAGAGGCCGGGGTAGAGTGCAGGCTGGGAGAGAGCAGGGTGGTAGAGAGCAGGGTGGGAGAGGTGTGTGGGTCTGCAGGTGTGCATTGACATTCTCTGGGCATTCTTCTCTACCGCTTAACCAGAGCAAAAACAACACGAATTGAGTGGATTAAGACATATGCAGGTACTAACAGCCCCAAGAAGGTATTTGACAGGGCACTCCAGTCTCCGCCGGGACAGGAGCCGCTTCATGATGTCATGGCAATTAAAAAGACATGTTCTGACAAAATAACATAACCATCACAAAGCTTTTTGCTGAAATATCACTACCTTAAGCAGGTTGAAAACTGTGTTTCATTGATACAAAGTAATTAATTAAAAAAAAAAAACGTTTTGATTCTAATTTGATTGTTTTTGACTGTGAATATTATGTAGACACTGTCTGCGAACATTATTTGGAAAAATATGTAATCTAAACAAACTATTTTATGTTTGCTGTCTTGAAAATGTTTGATTTCATTTCACTGAGCCTAGACCACAACAAGATTACAGCCATGTGCATAGAGCCACTTGGCTCCGAGTATGTGAAGACTGAATCACTACTGAGCTTCAAGCCGAAAGGCTGAATAACATTCATCAGTGGCATTCATACTGGTAACTCCTGCATCTTATGTCATGAAAGGAATCATTTTTGCTTTGTGTCACCAAGCATCGTCTCCATATGTCATTTAATTTCAGCTTTCAACTCCTGTTTTAAACCAATGAATGACTAAGTAGTCTAAATGGCACTGACAGAAACACCGGCGGAGAGGGGGGAAGCATTTTTGCATTTCCAGCCCTTTCTACAATCTAAATGGTGCTGAAAACCAATATCTTATCTGACACCTGTGAAAGGCATGTCTTCAGAACAGATGATTTATGGCTTCAAGCACGGTAAGGTTTATTTAAGAGGAGCAGGCCACAAAGGATTGCAGGCAGCTTGATGTGGACAAGCTGTCAGAGCAAGCATGGGGAACAGGTCGAGTCCCCTTTGATACGATTGGTGGAAACACCTGGGCTCTTCAAGGTGCCAGATACCCACACGCTGATCACTTAAGAAAATTGCGGATTGTTCTTCGAGCCAATCTGCAAACCAAGAGCAAGTTTAAATAGTTGCGTAATTAAATGCTGCTGCTGGTCTGAGAGTTCCTGTCAGCGCAGACACCTATCTTTATCCAAACAAACTTCTGCAGCATGGGAGAGTGTGCAGGAATGTTCCACGGCACAGGACTGGATGGGGCTCTGGGTGTGTATACATACAACACGCTGCAGTACTGGAGTGTTTTTATGGATTTTGCAAACTCAGGACCATGTTGGAGGCATAAATTCCCCACTTGCTGAATTTTCTGATAACAACAATAAATAATGACTGTTCTATAGTTAGTTAATAGTTTATATGCCGTATCCTACTGCTATAAAAATTGGGTTTCTTGTACATCCAAGGTGGAACGATCTGAGACAAAAGATATCGCTCTCTCTCTCAGGAACGCTCACACAAAGTCTGAGCTTTGGCAGATGCCTATGGTCCGTGAACACTTAGCATGATTCGATCAAATAGGCCTTGATTTGCTCTACTTGATATGACAGACGACCACTATGGGAGGTTCTCTTATGTACAGTGGATAGGTTTAGGGGTAGATCCTCAGATTGTTTCCGGCACTCTCTTCTGAGCCAGCGCTGCTATCAAACTCTCAATCTGAAAGAGCAAAAGACACAGAGACGCAATCCAAAACCGACCACACTCACCCTCGTCCCATCACACGAGAGCATGTGTCACAGACTTGCCTGCCAAACCCTGTAATCATTCTTCTGTCCTCTTCCACCATTAGTGTGTTGTCTTAGCTGCGCAGGATTTGTGCGAGCTGTCAACAGAGATTCCCCCCTCAAGCTGCGACAGGTTCTCCTGGAAATGAGGCACAGCAAAGATCCGCAGGAAAGTCCTTCCTAGAAGACACACACACACACACACACACACAAAGAAAAACAATTCTTCAGGACTCCATTATAGAGTGCATGCCACTGCCCCCTGCCCGCCCCCCCATCTGACTGACGGTTAACTGGTTTGCCAGGATTCTTCACACCAATCACTCTCATAAGTGACTTGACAGACCTCTGCACAATTCAAACAACAGAGGTGAAAGCATAATTATGTCAGAAAAGCAGAGGTTTCCTGAAATCCCTTCTGCGCCCATGCTCTCACTAGTCATTGTAGCACCTTGGTTATATCTGGGTGAGGACAGGATTATAAATCTGGGCGAAACAGAATGAGGTTTTATAATTGCTTCACCTGTCTGTAGGGGTATTATTCATGAAAGGGCCACACAGTCTGCACATCCATGACTAATGCACAGGGAAGTATCTCAGTGCCCCATTCAGTGCCCAGCACCAACTACACACACACACACACACACACACACACACACACAGGCGCAAAAAGACAAACACACAGAGAAACACAGTTCGGTCAGCCATGAAGAAACACATGGGTGTATTGGGGGCCACCTCTCTGGGTCAGTGGCTGAGAGAGGTTTGCAGGAGGAAGGATTAGTTCCTCTTGAAACCCAATCTGATACACACTCAGGTAGAGTAGCCCTGTCAAGTGCAACCATGCAGGACCAACAGGAAACCTGGCTCTAAGAATCCTAAGTGGGCAATTACAAGTATTCCTCAAGAAATAGGCTCAGGGTTATTTGGTATTGACTTTGTGGCAATGTGCTAAACAGACAGGAAAACTACAGGTCACTTTGCTGAGGAGCTGTGATATTATACTCGTAACAAGAGCCTTTTAAGAAGTTGTCATAGCTTGGCATGCTAAGTGTGGGTGCAGTTAGTCCAGTCTAGCCTACTTCAAGGCTATTCAAGTCAAGCAACGATTAGCATACGAGCCTACAACATTCTGCTGCTGATGTTAAATACACGTATTGACATATCGCACTTTTTAAAACACTTAACTTCATGTTGCTAGTCTTAGGTAATAGTTTGAGCTGCATTTTACAAGCCTGTTGTTTGAAATGTTAAAATAGTCAAGACAAACTCAATAGCTTTATTAGGCTACAGCTACAAATGCATAAATGATACACTACCTGTGGACCGGCGTGTCGGGTGTTTCTGTCAAGACTGTAACAATATTTTTGTTCCGAACCTATTTTCTATTTTTTATTTTCCAAGTGTCATTAAAAAGAAATAAAACGACGTTATGTTTGTACTTACTAGGATCTTGTGGCCAGTTTATAAATGGATGGGCTACTCACGGGGGCGATAGGATACTCACTCTTGTTTGTCCTATGTCCTGTAGGTGGCGATCATTGCACGACGAAACTGCAAGTTGTCAAAGTGCAGCTCAGTGTCATTCTCTGTCCATGTCCGAATCCGTAAAAGAAAAGCAGATTCAACACTGTCCATTTTGTGTTTACATGAACATCACCATTAAACAGGTCATATTGTGTTGTCAACAAACATTCCTAACTTTTAAAAGAAAGCTAGGTAAAATGAGTTAAAGAGTTGGAACAGTTTAGTGGCAAAAGGTTGCTACATACACAATAAAGGGAGTTGCATTAGTATAGGGGAAATTAAGATTAAAATAAATATTTCATAGACTTTGTGTTTCATAGTGTAGGCCTACATTAATGTAATCACATAGCTAAGCCTAAGTGTTTTGAATGTTAAACAAAAAAGTAATGACAGTTAAACTATCCATCCAACTATACGTTCTCTTTTACTTGGTTGGAATACATTCAGCACAAACATTACTATGAGTCTACATAAGCATTAACTACGATCTAGTTAATAAATGTCTTGTTGTTCCTCAGTAGCCTGATAGAAGCACAAAAAGCTGATGGATTACAATTAATGTTAATGCAAAAATCCTTAATTTCTTTCTAAAAGATCAGTTTCAAATTCATAACTCATATCACTTTCACTAGAAATATACATTCAGTATCACGGCACATGTTTTAAGCATAATTTCCCCCTCACAACTAGATTGGACCAACATATTGTTCATATAATTCATATTTATTGTAGAGCAGCCCTGGTCCCTGTCTTTGCTATATTCCTGATGTTTGATGCAAAAACAGTAACATGTATACAGTATAGTGTGGATGAATAATTATAACAACTTCCTTTAAAGTGAAACGATGGGTGGGAGATCAACCCTGCTCTTCAACTTTCTTGTAGGTGACTCTTCGCCCTTTGGACTGTATACTCCAACATAACACCAGTAGCTCGCTGGCTTATCTAATCTTGGTGAGTGGTGGGACCCAAACAAGGATCTGCTGACGTAAAATAATTGGGCAAAAACTCTCAGCACTGGAGGAGCTTTCGCCTCACAATCAATTCTTTTTCAATGTATTTCCATCTATGATGAGCCTGCACAGTTGATATGAAGCTGATGTGAAGACTGCACAGTTTGATATTAAAGTAATGTCAGCAAAACATGGCAAATGTCTCTTTTCACAGAAGTACAAACTTCAACATCAATGTAAAAAAGAAACACAAAACATTTAGATTCACAGATGCCTTTGAACAAGCTAAATGCCATGTCTGTGCCCTTAGGCAGAACAGGTACAAGTGATTACAAATCACCCAAGCCTGCAACGTGTTGCCCAAGTAATATAAATTGTCTATTAGCAAATTACTCTATTCTGGGACGTGGCGGCTAGCATTTATTAAATCTGACTATTTGTATGTTCATGTACAGCCTATAAACCTAGTATAGTCACTCCAGAAGTGTAAGCATCCAAGTATAACAGCTGCAACTCACTGTCACTAATCTTAAATCCCTCCCGCAGATAATGCAGAACTGCCATCTCCATTAGTAGAATAATCCTGATGTGATATGGCTACGCTTAATCTGGAGAATCAAGCATGCACTCACACACACATACATTAACAAGCGGGATTCAAATGTTTCCAGAGATGAATTTTTGATACTCGTGGGCACAGAAGACATTGCCTGTGCCACACAGCAAGGCTGCCTTTTACAGCTGATTTGGGGCAGAACTTTGCCAGCTGCCTAGATTTTTTGTAAGGTAGGCCTGCCAATTGAAACCCCTTAATTGTTAGTTTCTAAACATTCCCAAGGCTGCCAAACATCAATATCACAAACTTTCATACATAACCTTGCTTAGTGATCCAAGTGGTCTGATGCGTGATCAGTTTATGAGAGAAGTCTATGTCCATATATAGGTCAAAGACACAACTTCCAAGATGAGCACATTCCTTCAACCTTTGTCTAAGAACACAGCATCAGGGATGTTGGGGATGTTCCAAAACACATCAGAGCTATTAAACCAACCTGGCAATATGTATGAATGTTTGTACATCATATAGTCACATATTTAGGTAGCACCTCTCCCACAGCAATGGAAATTAAATCAACAATATTGTTGTGACATGCAGTACAGAGTCCTTTGTACATATTACAGCCGTCTACAATATGGACAACTGATTCTAGGTGTTGGAGTCCAAATTCATTATGCAGGGTGGACGGTGATGTTTAGGGGACCATAACACAAGGTTATATTTGGTTGGTAGCACCTGTAGTCTGGCCGTAGCTGCGAAGCAGAGAATGTCCTCCCCTATAGCAGTATTTCTATACATAGGCAGAATGGTCAAGACACACACTCACACAAACACAGCTTTTTGATTATCCCCCTCTTTCTATGGACAAATGTTTTGTTTTGGTATACCAGTCACAACTGCTCTGAAGTAAATGCAGAGTTAAATATAAGGATGAAGAAGGCTGAGGGGTCTGTGAAATTAAAGCACCATCATAGATTTAGTGTTGCTGTACAAATATTAAGCTATTCATGGAATTACCCTGGTAAGCACGTGGTGTGACCAGACCGGGATTCTCTGGTATTACATAAC
Organism: Clupea harengus; assembly: GCF_900700415.2. NCBI lineage: Eukaryota > Metazoa > Chordata > Actinopteri > Clupeiformes > Clupeidae > Clupea > Clupea harengus. Next base: position 4,380,668 of record NC_045161.1, on the reverse strand, counting down.
ACTCAAATCTCAGCAACGGGGTAGATATTCAGGGTATACATAACGAATGTCTGTCTTTATGCAACAACAATAGAAATGAAAGCAAACCAAACGTGACTTAGAGTTCAAATAAAGTATATGTTACTAGTGGCTGTTTTGCCAGGAAACCTTGGGGCTGGACCACTGTGATTGAGCTGAACAAACGGAAGCCAGTCGCTTGCAACTGTAAATGACTGCATTACACCCTCTGCATTATTGGCAGAGAAAACCACGCCAACCTCAATTACTCAGTTGAATCTCTTGGGAAAATTCACAATGCTGACTCCAACTGCCGTGACAAGCCTGTCAAAGAGCATAGTGGATCAACAAATCAAGTGACCTTTCAATATTTGTCAATAGTGATCATATTAAGGAGGACACTATTAAACCACATGTTCATCTGGACACAGTTGTGTTTTAAGCATTATTTTGTATAGGCTACTAATGTAAGGGTACAGGATCATATTAAAGCATCGATGGTGGTACTAATCAGAAGGAAGTTTTATGATCTTTAGCCAGAGTAACAATGATGACAGCTGACTGAGCGATTGAATGAAGATGCGTTTGAGAGGTATACCATCAAGGCTCTGTTAAATCAAAATCATTTTCTATTATCCTGTTTGCATAGCTTTGGCCATGGAAGTTTTAAGTTCTCAATTGCAAAGCAAGCACAATATCATAGCCAGTCATCCAATCAACTGAGCTGTTACATCAAAGTTATATAGAGAGATATTTACCCTAAAATACCCTGGAAATTCAGACCCCAGAAGTATTTCACATAGTCTAGAACTGTAGCAGTGTATAATATGACCGCTGCATACATTGCGAGAATGAGCAAGATTTAAGTGAAATAATCAAATATTTTCTGTTCCAAAAACAGTGTGTTATTTCGAAGGATAACATTTCTGGCAACAATAGACTAAAAGGTTTGTTGTGTGTTATTCTGCTGACAATGTAAGGAACTAGTTTGTGGGTGTGGAGGCTCTACACTGATAGGGTGTGAAGCAGCAGTACCTGTGAGTTACGTTTGTGGTTTTACAGCCTGTCTATTGAATATGAGGATGAGTGAACAGATACATTCTTGTGCATTCTTGTACATTTTGTTGAATTTACATGCATACATAAGCAACAACATGAGCTTCATTGTATACATGTACTTGGCATTTATTTACAAAGTTTAAAGAAATATGAATGTACCGTATATATCAAATGTAGGGTTATCAGGTCGAAGGCAAGAATATGTTTAAAAATAATACTAAATGTAGAGTATCGACATCTATAACAGGACAGGGGTATACACTATCATAATAATACGTTTAAATATAGCCGCAAGCAGCGATTATTGGGGTCCAAGCATATTGTGTGAACTGCCCCAAGTAGCAAAAGGTTGAATGATTTGACCACTTCGATTTGAGCAGTGAAAGAGCACCTTTTGTGAATACTATGTAAGGATTTAAAGACAAAATTAATTTTGAAGATAGACCAAACAATGTTAGTGGAGTAATGGAGGAAAACATGTTGTAGCTTCTTGTAGGGACATCTTACGGCTGATTTGGGTAAAATAGCATTGACATTATGAATGAGCCTACCATATTGAATTAAGATTGGCAATTCACACAGGCATGTATTAGCCACTGACTTTTGTTAAATTCAATTAAAAAAAAATAAAGCTGAAGCTGTTCTTGAGATGTTAAAGTGTATCAGTTGCACGAAATTGACGAACTTCCACGAAATTTCGTGAAGTTTGAACTTTTACATCACAAGGTATTGGCAAGAGAAGTGCTAGAATTTTGCTCAAAACATTATTCACCACTCCACAAATGAATCATAACCAGCCAGGGGAAAGAGCCTCCTAGAGTCCAATTTGCCATTACAATTTAGAATTTCACAGTTCTCGAGCTATTGCTCCAAACGTGCTTTGAGCCTACCCCACTACAGGGGGCGCTAGCACGAAGGGAAACACACACCTAGGGACACAAACGGTATATTCATATCAACTATCTGGGGCTACAACCATACCAAGTTTCATGTGAATTGGTGAAGTCTAAGTAGATTATATCGTCCATCAAAAATGAGTCGGGAAAATAATGTTGAATAAGGATGAAAACTTTGTCAAAAACTGGCGCAGCGGCGATCATAATTATACCATACAGATCTAGAATTCACATTAACTGCCATTGATAACTTGAGTTATACTTATTACATAATCAAAAGGGAATCTTCAGTTGGCAACATTCTATACGCACGTGTGTTGTGTGTGTGTGTGTGTGCGCGCGCGCGCGCGTGTGTGTGATCGTAATCCTTCGTAAAGAGTGAAACATATGACATAGATTCAAAAGGGACTTGTGATGACACCCGTGTAAAGATTGATGAACAAGATTTAAAACAATCTAATTGATTGGCTACTGTCAAACTTTTTCTTGCTCTGCCATTGATCATTTATCAATAATCCAGCTAAGCATTCGAATTGTGTAGCTAACGGTGGAAAATAACGAGCACTGTGTGAAACGCTGAAAACATTAAATGTGGAAAACACAGCACAGCAAGGCACTGTAAAAGTCATCAATTCAGCCAAAATCAATAATTCATATCACGATGAGGAATTCCCCAAATACTTGTGACATACGACTCCAAGCCTGCCTTTCCACACTCAGACAACTTTTCGTCGTCACTTCCTGGATGTTGAAGGGTGGCAGTAGATGAAGCCGCTCGCTAGACCAAAACCAACGGAGAATGTAGACGGGTACAGTGGCAGTGGAGCGGCTGTTGGTTTAGTAATTAAAACATCAGTCAGTTTATATACAAAAAGTGGGGGGATAATTTGTGTGTGATGGAGAGAGATCGTTGTTTTTATGACGCATACATGCGAATTGGATGCGTTGTGTAATGCACATAGAAGGGACTGTCTATGGGGAGGAATATTAATGGTTCGAGAGATTTTGTCGGAGAAGCTAGCCAACTTTGCTAGCACGCTTAAGCTAGCTAGCTACCTGCGTTTGAGGAAATTCTGCAAGGATGCTACGTTGGATACGGCAACAGCTGGTAAGATGAACAGTCTTGGCATGACGTTAGTGCGCCATTCACTTTGACAGACAGTATGGTGGTTGTTTTCACTTGTTTGAAAGAGTGTAGATAATGAACCTACCTTTAATGTCACTGAGTAATGTCAATGCATCGTGGCAAGTCAGCTCGTTTAGTTGTAAACCGTAAGGGTAGGTTTTCGGCTCTTGACCCAAAATAACGCAGCTTGCATAGTAACATAGCTTAATAAGCTAGCTAATGTAAATAAACCATTTCTGTATTTGTTAGCTCGCTTGCAAGAGTAATATATATGTGCTTTGGTCTTCCTATGTTTATGACTTTGTCAAAGCTTTACTGGCAGGGTAACTTGGCGAACGATGATACTAGTGAGAGTTGCTAATGTCTAACTTAAGTTACTGCTGCCTACCTGGATTCGCTAAGCTCCAAAATGAATGTCATTTTGTAAACTTATTACAACAATTACTAATTATTAGCTGAATAGCAAAAGTGTCTAGTTTTTATTGAAAGTTAATGAAGTTGTAAGGCCCATAGTGTAGAATATTCCTACTAGGTTTGAGAGTTGTTTTGCTTCGTCGAGCAAGCTGCTTGACGTCTAAGTTAACTCTAGCTAACGTTACCTGGCTAAGGTCTTCCTATGTCTATGTGGCTTCCTATCGATAGCTAACATAAACGAACCGTTGCTACCGTAGCATTGAGAACAGAGTGAACAGTGAATACTAATCTTACACAGCACAATAACCGTGGAGATGGCCAGTTTGTAACGTCAAAACTTGCATTATATGTCTCTGTGAAGAAAACTATTTTTTTAATAATAGTAATACATAATAATAATAATTATTATTATCCAGTAAGAAGAGCAAGTATCAATTGATAAGCTAATTATTACCATGTACTATTTACATCAAAGGGATATTCTAAGTACCTGGTTTAGAGACAAATCTCGGTAAATTCAGGAGTAAGTAGTTAACTTCATACAAGAAGAGCCCTATGGCTTTGTTTGGTCTTCTATTTGTTTTTTCACTTACTCTGAGTTGACTAATCCAAGTTAGTCACTAAACAACGTACTTGGAATACCCCCCAAATAAACTTGAGTTGACGATACTGAATTGCACCTAAGCGTATTTTGCGAATATGCATATTATGCCAATTATGTGTTTTAATATGCCATGCATCGATCCGGTATTTTGTTTGTCCAAGCGTTTTATCCATCTACCTTGAAATTGAGTTGAAGTGTTGAATCTACATAATGCAGTACAGATGGTTTGCATCAAAGGACCGTCACTCCTGCCATTCTGAGAGAAGAGAGTTGTGTTTAACTGACATGAGAAGAACGTCTCCATTCATATCGCATATCACCGACCTCCTTAGGTAACTGCCGGTTTCTTATTTCAGTGGAGATGGCGGTCTCTTTGACTGAAAAAGAAAGGTTGACATGTTTCCGGAAGTACACGCGGCAAACCCCTGCTGAGGTGTGCTTTTGAAAAACTGAACCTTTTCTGACCTGCAGAAGATGTCACCCAGAGAGAATGTGTTGTGGATTCACGTGCATGCATATTGCAATAATGTAAAGTGTATTACTGAATCGTGTTAGTTATTCTATTTTCAGTGTGAACGTTGTCGTTCTTAGTGACTATTGCAGTTGAACCCTCACTATGGTTCAGTATGTGGGCTGACTGGCATATGAGCCTGGCTCTTTGGCATTGCAGTCTGGTTGTAGATTTGCTACCCTATAGATGTCCGGTGTAGGGTGAGGTAACTGCTCTGGGGGGAGGGGGTGATCTGTCTTCCTTTCGCCACACAAGTGTAAGCAAAGATACTATACACCAGTTCCCTTTTCAGCTTTATACAAATGTTATGGCTGGATTGAACAGTGTGCTGCTTGAGCCAGCGGTTTTATAGCAGCCACAAGATCCTGTTTTGAGGTGAAAGTCATCTTCACACAATCATTTGGTTCAAAAGCCTTGTCATCTGATTAGTCAAGTTAAGTGCAGTCTGCAAATGTTTGCCTCATGACTTGCATCTTGACAGTCCTCAAAGGGAGCAGAGCTCTACAGCCTGGCATGTTGGCATGCGGGTGTCAAAGAGTTTGTGCTATAACCTGCTCTTGCACCTCAATGAGTCAAAATTCACTCACACTCCAGTTAATACAGCTCTGTATTTCATGCATCCTCAGAATCTTGTTTAACGTTATTCTTAAACAAATATTTGGATTTTCCTAGCCAAACTCGAGCTAAACTAGTTTGACTACATCAGTCCGTCGTATGTGTTGTTCATTCACCCCATTACTGCACCAGTCACTAGCTGGTTTCTTAAAAGGCACCGTTTGTTGTAACCTTGTTTTTGTTTTTTAATTAACATGTACAACCATGCAGCCAGAGTTAAGGTGCTGCATGGACACGAAACAAAGTGTTGCACATGCCTGTGAAGCCTGCATCGATGCAGATTCGCTGTTGGAGGGTTTTATTTCCCACTTCCACTCCTGCTAATTGGTTCGGGATGGCACTTTGTGGCAGACCCTCCACATGAACACACAAACGGAGTGGAAGGGTGTAGGGAGAGGGTGTAGGGGCTAGTTTGGAAAAAGCCCATAGGCTTGGGATAGTTATGAAAATGGCATGCCACATCTCCTGAGTTAATCTTTTTGAGGCCACAGTAAAATTAGGCAGAGAATGTTAATTTGAAATAATTTTATTTTTAAGGTAGCATTAGTTCATTATTACTACATAGCTAGCAGTGTAACAGTTGCTGTGTAGTTATAACAACTGCTTATTTCATTGTTGAAATCAGCAGTGTGTTTTTCAGAAACGACACACCGCCAAATGCATTGGTGTGGAATTGAATATTCCACATAGTTGTGTGATTAACATCTTTTTTTGACATTGTAAGGAATGATCAAGGGGAGGAGTCTAGTCTAGCCTACACCTCTTCCTAAAAGGGAGCAGGCAGTGACAAGTGGCCCTACAGGAGGAAGCATCTCGTTACTAAGCCTTGCCAAGCCCACACACAGAAGCACAGTCTGAGGCAAAAAAAAAGAGGAACTGACATGATCTCCCCTTTGGTTGTTTGGGTGCGACAGTGGTACAGGAGTTAGAGAAGTCGTTTAGTAATCAGAAGGTTGCTAGTTCGATTCCCTGTCGAAGCGTCCTTGAGCAAGACACTGAACCCCTAATTGCTCCTGATGTGCAGTGTGCCATCAGTGTAAATGTAAAATGTGTATACATTGTAAGTCGCACATATGTAAGTCGCTTTGGATAAAAGCGTCTGCTAAATGACTAAATGTAAAAATGTAATGTAATGGGTTGCACCAAGAGGACACAGCAGGAGGTGACCTCATGGTTGTTTTAAGAAACGTGGCCATGACTGTTTGTTTATCATAAAAGGACTTTGGAGCAACATGGAATCCTCTACCGTACTGCACTGTGCTGTATTGACGTCAATATGTCGTGATCTCCTCTGTCAATCGCCCTGGTCATAAGTTCACTGATCTGCAGTTCACTCATATAGAAGTGTTAGGCCCATTATTTCGACTCAGTTGTGCTCTGTTCTTCTGTGGTTGTATGTGACGTCGTTTATCCATAAAATGAGCTTACACTAGCTTAACTCTTATGTTAAGGTGCATGTATGCAAATGTACTTTAATAAGGCTGGGAATAATATGTCTCAGGTTATAGACTTTTTTGATGGCACTCTGCCTTAGTATTCTTGCTACCTGCAGTACATGGAATGCAGCCAGCTGCTTAGCCCACATCTTCCTCGCGTATAGAATCAGCCTAACCTGAAAAGACCCATCTCATTTGTTACTGCAAGGGGTCATTGCCAGTCGACAGCAGCCTTGCTGAAATGGTTTCATTCATAAACAAGAATCATCTGACCTTTCCTGATGGCACAGCAATCTAGATGGTGGTGCTGCAGCAATAAACCAGCCATGATATGAGTGATTAGGCCTATTCGACTGGACCTCCGTAGTATTACACCTTAAGGCCATGCCTACCTGCGCAGTGAACCGGAAGGTCTCCAGTCGACCGACCAGTCGATCGGGAAAAAGCTTTGGTGGAGCGCGACAGCGCGATCACGTAGTCATGAAAGAGAAGTGGACTGTGCACTGCTGTTTCATTACAGGAAATATTAGACAGTAGCAGTGACAAGAAAAGTGACAATGATATGATGGTATTACATGGATTGGCTGCAGCTGTTAGGTTTCCAAGGTTGTCCATATTTCCCCCCGTGTCTTTGGTCGACACTAAGTAAGGTAAATCTCAAAGTAGCTTACAGTCAATTGTGTGTTAAAATATTTCACAACATAGGAAAATATATTAGGTTTTTTGCATAAACAAAACCCGCACATTTCCGTCCGCGCCTGCCAAATGGATTGATAACGTGACCTTGGTGCACTGAGCTGCACGATGGCTTCCCTCCATGCAGAAAGTGCCTCCCCGGGTGTTGGACAGAAAGCGGTGTAGACTAGTCAGATAAAAACCACGCGGCACTTTGGCCCAGTGCGGCACACAAGTGCCCAGTAGAGTACCGCAGTTGACAGGTGCTTATCACCCACACTGACCCAGCTCCACCCCTCTACAGGGTTATGATTTCGGGTTATTCCCCCAGTCTGCTGCTGGTACCTGCCAGGGTACTCATCACTACCTCAGTAGCTCCCCACAGATGGGGAGCCACTGGCAGTGGAGGCTCTCAGACAGACACTGCGTCTGGAAGATGAATGTTTAATCAGGGATGCTCTGCCCAAGTGGCAGACCTGATCCCTCATAATGAAAGCTGTCCTCAGAGAGCCGAGCTTTGTACACACATAGGGGTCCTACCAACACAGACATACCAACTCACGCACACACACACACACACACACACACACACACATACATGCAAACTTTTTCCACACGCTAGAAGCACTCAAAGTTGAATATCACCTAAAGTGGAAAGCGGCAGTCAGTGATTTACTAACCTGAAGTGAGAGCAGAAGCCATATTCATGGCTTGGATATTGAACTGTGCATGTGTAACCTGCGTATGAACTGTGCCTGTGTAACCTGCGTTGTGTACAAGCACAGTCCCACTTTGGACTCGGGCATGGGAGGCAGGCGTGCTAGCAAGGAGGATAACATCCATGGATCCTTGTGTCTGTGGCTAGCACCTCCCTTAAGGTGTCGAAGAGGTTTACTTACTGCACAGCACTGTACCTGTTGGCTACTGTTAAACATGGTCAGACCCACAGAAACGGGTAAAGGCCCATGCACATTAGGGCTCATGCAAGTAACGACTAACTTTGATTGATTATTCTTTCAATTCTTTTTTCGATTAATCGATTATTTGAAAAGTTTAAAAAAAAATCCTTTGTAGTATATCCACACTGTTGAACTTGTTGTAGTTGCTGTAATCCTTTTAGCCTATCGAGTTAATGCTAGCTCTTCCTCTTCCAAATTGGCTGTTGGCCTGCAAGTAGAGTAGTATTCACATTTCCTTAATATATTATCTGTTTTTGGAGGGCGTAAGGAGGTTGGGTGCTGTTTGTTTTCCTCCCGTTGTTTAACTCTGTTTTTCATTAAAGGGAGGTAGTTTGGGAGGTTCTATGTCTTTTGTCTATATTTATTCTGTGATCAGGTGAGGTATTTTGTGAATTCTCAGTTAGCTGCTAAAGTTAACTAAGTCTCCTTTAACAGAGCCCAAATTTTTCCTTTTCAAATACAGCAGATGCTGGTCAACTCTGCAATGCAGCTGACGACCATCTTAGCAAAGGCCAGGGTGCATTGAAATGTTTCTCATCATGCTGATGCAACCCACCCCTGTCATTTTTTTATGTTTAGGTCTTGTCACGTAAGCTTCTCTAGGTCCTCCAGGCTATAAAGAACCTTTGTTTCTATGATAGTTAATGCATGCACCAACGTGCTTAATGATGTTACCAACTAATCGACTATTAAATTAGTTGGCAACTATTTTTATAGTCAATTTTAGTCGATTTAGTCAAATAGTTGTTGCAGCTCTAATGTACATGCTGTTGACCCTTCCTACCACAGTACATTTCTAGTATGGTTGATATGAGGCCGTTAGGACTGACACTTCACCAGTATTAAAAATGAGGTCTTTTATGTGGCCTAATTATGAGCAGTCTGTGTCCCGAGTGAGACCATAGGCTTCAATGGACCGCTGAAAGAACGGCCATTGGTTACCATTACGGTAACTATCTTTGCAAATAAATACATAGGCAAACGATATTTTATTGATTTCATTTGATTTGTCTTTACACTAAGAAATCAAGGTTCAGGAATGGACTTTAAAAATGTAGACTAGATGGCTATTTGACTAAGTAAGTGGGTTGTTATTTAAGACATGACCTCATCACTTTGAACTGTACCTTACACAAGCAGAACATCAACTGGAATGTAGGCTATAAATAATCCACTGTATTGGTGGATGGTGCATGAAGCAGATGAATGTCCGTGACGTGGGTTCAAATCTTAGGTGTGGTGTGAGTAAATGGTTTGGGAAACTCTCTGATAGACTAAACGGTTGGTTAGGTCACCAGCTATGACAGCTGGCTGAAATATATTGATGGCTTGGTTTTATCATTTCCGGAAAACAGTGGTTTAAATGATTTGGGAAAATCTTTCATAACCAGCCAGATATGTACACGTAACGCTAACATGGGGTTAAATATATAGACTGTTATTAATGGCTTGTTTTTTGTTTAAATGGTTTTGGGAAAGTCTTTGATGACAAGCCAGATACATAGCCTAAACGTAACGACATAATAGGCGAGCGTTCAGCCATGCATTTTTAATGGTGAAAAAACAGGGTGTAGTGCAACCATTTATACACGTACACTACACGGGATCAAGATGGACATCTCCGAGTTGGAGCAACCATTTATACACGTACACTACACGGGATCAGGATGGACATCTCCGAGTTGGAGCAACCATTTATACACGTACACTACACAGGATCAGGATGGACATCTCCGAGTTGGAGCAACCATTTATACACGTACACTACACAGGATCAGGATGGACATCTCCGAGTTGGAGCAACCATTTATACACGTACACTACACAGGATCAGGATGGACATCTCCGAGTTGGAGCAACCATTTATACACGTACACTACACAGGATCAGGATAGACATCTCCGACTTGGATCAACCATTTATACATGTACACTACACAGGATCAGGATAGACATCTCCGACTTGGATCAACCATTTATACACGTACACTACACAGGATCAGGATAGACATCTCCGACTTGGATCAACCATTTATACATGTACACTACACAGGATCAGGATAGACATCTCCGAGTTGGAGCAACCATTTATACACGTACACTACACAGGATCAGGATAGACATCTCCGACTTGGATCAACCATTTATACACGTACACTACACAGGATCAGGATAGACATCTCCGACTTGGATCAACCATTTATACACGTACACTACACAGGATCAGGATAGACATCTCCGACTTGGATCAACCATTTATACACGTACACTACACAGGATCAGGAGTTGGATCAGTGTCAATATCTCAAAAGCCAAAGGAAGCGGCGCCAAAAAAACGTGTACAAAATAAATAATGAAACTTAAGAAGAGCAATAGTGTGATTGCATGCGTAACAAATACATTTTTTGCCTTTTATTTTCCAGTTCACTTCTCATAGTCCTTTTAATAAAAGTGCTTTGTAAAAGTTGATATAATCTTTTGTTTGGATAAAGTTTGTATGTGTGACACTAAATCATCCACACAATGACAGTTATTTTTGAGTATGGTACTTTCTGTGCTGCTAGTTAACATCCCCCACTTGTGGATCATCAGCTTGGCCTCATGATGACCACGTTTTCATCTGCTTTAATCTCATCACTGGACATAAGGCTTGTAGCTGTTTTCTGTAAATCTGCAACATAAGGAAGCGTTGTTTAAAAATCAGGCCTTATATTTTAACCAACTAATAAACATGTAAAAACGATTCAGGGTGGAGTTTGAGGGGTGCAATCACTAATCTTTCAACTAAAACTGCTTTGGAACTGGTCATTTGTTGTGGGAGCTAACTACATCATGTCATCTTTTAAAGAATTCTTTCACGTCCTTTTTATTTAGAGCAGGGGTTTTCAACCGGGGGTCCGTGGCCCCCTGGTGGTCCACGACGGCATTGCAGGGGGTCCGCGACATGTTGATCAGTTCACCATTGAATTTTTTTATTTTTATAAATTCGCTTTGATATTTCAACACATTTCCAGATTATGCGGAATATGTGCGCGGGGGGAGGGGGAGTGGTGACGGCGGTTAGTGATCTACCCTTATAACTGCACATATTTAAGTGTTATAGGCAGAATATCTGTGCAGGGGGAGGGGGCGTGGCGGTGGCTAGCGATGTACCCTGATCATTTCACATATGTAAGTGTTATAGGCAGAATATCTGTGCAGGGGGAGGGGGCGTGGCGGCGGCGGTAACAAACACGCACGCGCATGCAGGCACATCAGTGGGCCGCAAATTACTTTCTAGTCAGAATGGTGGTCCCTGGGACAAAACCAATTGAAAACCCCTGATTTAGAGAACTAGGTTAGGCAGCTACAGTGGGTGTTCTGTTTATACACACAGCTTCCTGTCCCTGATAGTCTACGAAGAAAAGCCGGTTGGCACACTGAAGTAGGCCATTTCTAGACCGCAGCTGTCCTAATTACTGCTAGCTAGCTTGCTGGCTAGTTCAAACTAAGGCACATATTTGAACATTGGAGAAACAAAAAAACAGGACAGAAAATGTCATGTTGGCTATAACGTTACTGTCAATGCGTTTGTGACTTGACATATAGTTTGATGTTATTGACCCGTGGTTTGTGCATATCCACTCTGGATATCTGAGAAGTTTGTTTTTGTGACGTAGCAGAGGAGTTCACCGGCCCCACGTCTGCACACTTTGATTGACGGCTTTTAGAAAAGCTTGACAGTGAGTGTTGCATTTGTATGAGCTAGGTTGCTGCATTTGACTTCGTGCTATTGAACAGAGTAGTAACTACTATAAGCAGCTTATGAGCCAAGTGAGTAGAACCTCACATCCGTGTTCTTAATTCTGAAAACCAAATGACCAATCACAATGCGGGACATTATCTCAGTTTGTAGGATGCAGGACGAAGGGTCATAATGCTGTGCTTTACAATGCAAAGCAGGACACCTGGTCACCCTACTGCCTGTCCACTGAGCACATTGTGCCTCTCTCATGTGATATGCTTCAGACCTCTAGCCCTGAGGAATGGAAAGTGACTGAGTCTGCACCACCGGATCTCTCCTTAATTGGCTGTTTTCATTAGCCCTACCTGTCTCTTTATTGGCCTGATTTATTACATACCATTTCAATTCATTATCTAGTTAATACTCCCAGACCAGTGCACCCCCCCAAGCAGCTCTCAAGGCCTTAATGGAGCGGAAATGGATGTGCAGTTTCTCTGTGTGTGTGTGTGTGTGTGTGTGTGTGTGTGTGTGTGTGTGTGTGTGTGTGTGTGTGTGTGTGTGTGTGTGTGAGTGTGTGTGCGCGTGCGCGCACGTGCGTGCGTGCGCGTGTGTGAGAGGGAGTGAGAGAGACTGTGAAAGAGAACCAGACTAACCAGCCGTGTAGGCTAGCGAGGTAAGTGGCTTTGTGATGCAAAGCAAGGGACAGTGGTGTGACCTGGTTTACCAACATCATGAATTAAATAAAGGCTCCGCAGTCTTACCAGGGCAGCAGTAGTCACAAAGAAAAAAACTAAAAACTGAGGTGGTGAAAATGTCAAATCACAGTTACAGCCTGGCTATCTCGACATGCAGAGGAGTAATGGTGGTATGCGATATATATATAAAAAAAATCACATAGTATAATGCTTTTGCACGCAAAGCAGACATTATCTTAAGTGCTATCAAAGAAAATAAGAACATACAGATGAAAAGAAACTAGTTTAGCCAGTTTTGATCAACACGATCACGGAAAAAATCTTGTTAACTCACAAATGTAAAAACAGGACTGTGGGTTTTTAGTTATTTTTTATATATATATATATATACATATATTAGTGCTGTCAGTTTAACGCGTTATTAACGGCGTTAACGCAAACCCATTTTAACGCCGTTAATTTTATTATCGCGAGATTAACGCGATTTTTTTTTTTTTTTAGATTAACATTCTTTTTGGCCTCGCAAACCGTGTATTAGGGTAACGTTACGGTTTGAGTGAATGGTGAGCGCAATACGGCGAAAAGGATGATAAAAAGCTTCTGAATGGAGTTTACTTTTAAAAGTTGTGTTGTGCAAAAGAAGCGAGCTTCACTGTTGTCTGAAAATGTCAGCAGGCAGCTGGGTGAAAGCAAAGAAGTAGTAGGCTTACCTTTTATTGGTAACCTAACTGTTTCTGAAATAAGAGGCCTGACCGCTATGTTCCCAGCAAACTTGGAAAAAAGAAAATATCAAGCCATGGTTTAACTGCACTATAGGCTTAGTCCTTGTTTACCTGAAATGTGCACTTTATAATTTTATTTTGTACCGCCCTGTTTGGCAATGTTGGTTTTCAATAAAATAAAACATTTGCATAAAGCAAGCCAATCCACTTTTCCATGTTGATAAGTTATAAAATAATGGAAAAAATAAATAAACATTTAGAATAGATAAAAATTTGCGATTTAATCGTGATTAATTTTGAGTTAACTATGACATAAAAGCGATTAATCTCGATTTAAATATTTTAATCGTTTGACAGCACTAATATATATATACAAATATGGTAATTTCACATATCTCCTATTACATAGCATTGAATATATCGATATTTTTTTATATACCGACCAGCCCTAGTCGCAGTCGTAGCATTCAAGAGGCGATGGCCATAATCAAGCAGGTTTGCAACAGTGTCTGGGCCATGTGTTTCCTCTTACTCCACACGCATTTCACAAGAGCTGCCAGTAAGGACGTAATTGTCCCCTGAGAAAAAGAAGCAGTTATATCCTGACTGTCTCTCTTATGAGCCACAGTAAACACATTTCACATTTCTCCAGTGCATTTTGCTCATTTTAGAGTGAATATGAACGGAAAGGTATGTGGCTGAACATCTTTGTGTGTGTGTGTGTGTGTGTGTGTGTGTGTTTGAAGCACACACAACAGATTGTGTGTACAGTGCAAACAGAAATGTCTAGCGAGGCCTGACTGTAATTGAATGCATGTGTTGTCATTGGGTCTAGATGACGTGGCCTACTCTCCACTCTCTTTCTCTTTTTTTTCCCATAGCCATGGAGGAGGCCTCTCTGTCACTGTTAAGCCCAACCAATACACTCTGCTCCTGGTCGAAGGGCATTTCTTTAGCATAATGTGCTTAACCTAAGGGCTGCTGTTTAGGCTGATGCAGCTACCAGACATTAATTAAGAGAATTAGTATTGGAGTTAAATCTGATTATCCTCAGACACATGATGATGGTTAGACTTGCTAGACTGCTATTACCGTACTGTTTTTTTATTTTTTCCTGTAATTCTCATCAAACATGTCACACAGAATGTCAACTTGCTATAAGTGTTGGGTTCTGAAGGTCTTTGTTAACTGTTTAGGTTAAGTGAGGCTAAGTGACTAGGCTAGATACTGTGCCTGACCAAGCATAATATTTGTAAAATTGTTAGCTATTTTTACAGCAAAAACGTATTTCACCTTTAAAGAGACCGTTACCGCCACTGTTTATTTTAGGTATTACATTATGTTTATGTCTATTTAGCTGGCAATGTAGGATGTATTATGCATCTTTTGAAATGAACATACAAGTGCCTGGCTTCATCCAAAGATTGTAATGTTAAAGATAATAGACATTTGCACTTTAGTGCTGTCGTTTATTCCTCTCTGTGGTCCGGTCTAACACCAAGCAGGCTTTAAGGAGCTGGAAGTGAGCTCCTGTCCTGTTGGATTTGTCAAGCAGGTGTCAGGCTGGATTCCTGGGCTTGGTTTCTGCCCCAGTGCTCTGTGAAGTTGGCACCCCCAGATCACAACATTTGCTCCAGTGTAGAGCAGCAGGGTTGTGTGGCTGTGGCTCCCAGCCCTGACAGTCATTTGTGCTGATGTCTCTCGGCTCCCCTGCAGTGTGCGATTTGGTCAGAATTGGTCTCAGTCCTCATACATCCCTCTCCCATTAAAAGCCGATCGTAAGCAAACTGCCCCTGCTGAGTGCTTTTGTTGAGCTCTCATGCCAGGCTTGTGCTCCAAATTGGTCATTTCACAGACGCTTGAAATTTGCATTCTCTCTGCAGAAATGTCCCTCGCCCCAAGCAAGGCATCAACAAGGTTCAGTGAGCATAGCCTTGCAGTTTTGTTTAGAAAACCGCAAATCCATCTGTTGTACAAATAAATTATTAACACGACTTGTTCTTCATTGGTTGGATTGACTCTCTTTCTCCTTTTCGTTTGTGCCTGTATCTCTTCCTTCTATTCTGTTGCTGTATCATTCAAATTTCTATTTTGTTTATTCCCTATCTCTCTCTCTCTCTCTCTCTCTCTCTCTCTCTCTCTCTCTCTCTCTCTCTCTCTCTCTCTCTCTCTCTGTGTCTCCTGCAGGGCTTTGACCCTCCCCATCAGAGTGACACCAGGACGGTTTACATCGCAAACCGCTTCCCTCAACATGGCCATTATGTCCCCCAGCGCTTCGCAGACAACCGCATCATATCCTCCAAGGTAAGGCTGGGGAAACCCAACCCCCTGCAGCGCCTCACTCCCTCCCTGAGGCCACCCAGCCTCGCAGTTCTAAACCACAGCCATGGACTGGTGTTGGGAGTCCAGTGTGAAATGACTCATGCCTGTCCTTCTCTCTCTCACCCTGGGTCACTCTGCTCTGTGTCCTTGCAGTACACTGTCTGGAATTTTGTGCCCAAGAACCTGTTTGAGCAGTTCAGAAGGATAGCCAATTTTTACTTTCTTATCATCTTCCTCGTGCAGGTGAGAATCTTCTTCCTTCATTCTCTAATCTCTCCTCTCTCTTGTCTTCTTCCTTCTTTCACATACTCTCTCCCTTTTACTCTCTCTCGTCCCCTTCACCCTCTCTCTTCCTTTCTCCCTCCCTCCCTCTCCTTCTTTCTCCCTGTCTCTCTCTTGACTAACTGTTGCTTGATGCAGCATGTGACTGACTGTGTGTGTGTGTGCGTGTGTGTGTGTGCGTGTGTGTGTGCGCGCTTGTGTGTGTGTGTGTGTGCTTGTGTGTGTGTGCGTGCTTGTGTGTGTGTGTGCGTGTGTGTGTGTGTGCGCGCGCTTGTGTGTGTGTGTGTGCGTGTGTGTGCGTGTGTGCGCGTGTGTGTGTGTGTGTGCCTGTGTGGGCGGGCGAGGCAATGGCAGGCAGGGCTGCCGTTGTTTTTCTTGAGCACGCCGAGCCCTCAAGGAGTCCACTCCAGCAGCTCTGCTTGAGTGATGCGTCAGGGAGCCCACTGATCGTGCTCGTCTCTCTGCTCACGAAGCATTAAGCTCTTTCTAACGCCTCTCTTCCTCCTCCAGTGTCACCATGCCTGCATACTGCATTCTCCCCTGAGCTCTCTGCTTCACTATATGCAAATGCATGTGTGTGTGTGTGTGTGTGTGTGTGTATATGTACAGAGTGTGTGAAAGCATGGTGGGTGCTGTTGCGTAATATGGTTTCATAAATAATATGGTTGCAACCGTTCCCCAGATCATCTCATCACTAATCTCCCCTTCTTCTTTGTCTCGTAGCTAATGATAGATACGCCCACTTCTCCAGTAACAAGTGGACTTCCTCTATTTTTTGTCATCACAGTAACTGCCATTAAACAGGTGAGGTGCTCTCAGTAAGCTTCTCAGGTCTTTAGCTATTGCAAGGGCTCCTTCAATGCAATGTTGGGATTCCCAGGAAAATGGCAATATTGAAGCAACCTAATTATTGAGCTCAGCCCAGCTCAGAATTCAGCACCTTATTTTGCAAGGCAGCGCTACAGCAAAAATGTACAGTGCTGAGTTGATCATTTGCATAAGTGACTAGTCAGTATAAATTTGAATAAGAAATGAGGGCAAGACATGACCCCGACTATTCTGCATAGCTGGTTAGTCGAGATTCACGTTTTGTACCGTGGCATTTGTGACTGTCACCTGTGCCTCTGCAACAGTGTGGAGGCACAGATCCAGCAGGGACGACGGAGAGCAAGGGGGGTGCTTTCAGTATGATGCTGGCACTGCCACTCCCTGCTCTCCGCTCCTGCGCTCGGGAGTCTTCCAGCACTAATGCTTCGGCTGCACCTGCAGGGCTACGAGGACTGGCTGCGGCACAAGGCAGACAACGAGGTCAACGGAGCTCCCGTGTTTGTGGTCCGCAGCGGCAGCCTGGTGCAGACGCGCTCCAAAAACATACGAGTAAGACGCTCCCACCATCTGTCTGTCAGAGGACTGGCTGTGTCTGTTACTGGGTTAGGATGCTATCAGAACAAGGCACATGCAGCTGGGCTTTTACTGCCTGTGCTCTTAGTGGGTGTAATGTAAAAAGTAAACACGCATACAAAACTGAGACACTGCTTTGCCCATCAGCTACAGTCTGTGAGTTGCCATCAGATGGCATTATTATTAAGGTTTGTGCTGCATTTGATTCTTTTGTTGAAAGTTAAGGTTTTCAACCCAAGGCTAAATATTTCACCCCTGATAGGGCTTTATATTCATGTATTTAACTAAGTAGTCATACAGTATTGAGTAGAACAGAACACAATATGAACCCAATACACTGTTGTAACTAGAACAGTATTTTGGCAGTCCACATTATTCGGTCCATCTCTGTCCTGCAGGTGGGGGACATTGTGAGAGTAGCCAAAGATGAAACGTTCCCAGCCGACCTGGCGTTACTGTCCTCGGATCGGGCCGAGGGTACCTGCCACATCACCACCACCAGCTTGGATGGGGAGACCAACCTGAAGGTGCGGCTCCCTTTAATCTTCCTGTTTCCCTTTAATCTTCCCGTCTCTCCCTTTAATCTTCCTGTCTCTCTTTAATCTTCCTGTCTCTCTCTAATCTTCCTGTCTCTCTTTAATCTTCCTGTCTCTCTTTAATCTTCCTGTCTCTCTTTAATCTTTCTGTCTCTCTCTAATCTTCCTGTCTCTCTTTAATCTTCCTGTCTCTCTATAGGCCTTTTCCTGTCTCTCTCTCTAGGCCTTAACCATTTTTAGTTTCTGCCGCTTAGGATTTGAGTGACTCTGTAATGGGCTGTCTCTGTGCTGTTGAATGTGTCACATCTCACCACACACATTGGCAAGGGATTGCCACTCGCCCAGGGCTGTGTATATCTAATTATCTGTTTCTAATCAAAGAATGAGATTCGGCTAATTATACTTTTTTTATTTTAAGCCTCGGAGTCTAACTTTGTTTTTCTTTTGGAACAGCCTTAATATCTTTTATGGTTCAACAGATTCTCTTAAGCACATTTTCACATAGGCCTATTAAGTTACATTTGTATACACAATCATTGTTTATGTGCTTGCACGGTTGTGCACTGAGTGTAGCCTTGCTTATTTATTTGCACATTGTCTCAAACCTTCAAGAGAGACTTTAATTGATCCAAATCCAGACTTTGCGTCATCTGTTTTTCCATCAGATTCCTGGTGCATTGTCCTTGCTTTTTGCATCTGAATGTTTATGATTTTTCCCAGACCTTTCCCATCTCTTTCCCTCCCATTTTATTAGTTGGTCTGTGTTCATTAATGTATGTTTTTTCAGAATGCAGTTGTCTGTTGCAACAGCTTTCTTGACCGTATGTCAGAGGAATTGGTCTGTAGAAAAAGCATTGGCCTGACCTGTGTGTGTGTGTGTGTGTGTGTGTGTGTGTGTGTGTGTGTGTGTGTGTGTGTGTGTGTGTGTGTGTGTGTGTGTGTGTGTGTGTGTGTGTGTGTGTGTGTGTGTGTGTGTGTGTGTGTGTGTGTGTGTGTGTCTTAGACCCACTATGCAGTGCCAGAGACAGCCGTATCCCAGTCGGTATCCAGACTGGAGGCCCTGCAGGCGGTGGTGGAGTGCCAGCAGCCCGAGGCCGACCTGTACAGGTACGGCAAGCCAGAGGCTCCACAAAGGGCCATCCATTATTCTGACAACTCCCCTCACTGGCCCGTGCCGCAGAGGGAGCTCTCTTACACAGACTCACATTTCTGTGTGTCAGAATGTCATATTTTTAGCCAGGGGAGCGACTGTGGCCTGCCTGCCGTGGCAGTTTCTCTATTACTCGTTTAACTCCAACTCAGCACAATCTGCCTCCCTTCTCCGTCTTTCAGGTTTGTTGGGAGAATAACGGTAACACAACAAGGAGAGGAGATCGTAAGGTAAGACGGCTGGCTTCAGCGTTGAGACTGCTGTCCCTGTGACTCAGTGTATGTGAAAGTAGTTCATTGAAGATAAAATTCAAGTTGAGCATGTCGTACAGATTTTTTTTTAAATTATTATTATTTAGGGGCCTTGTGCTAGCCCAATAGATATTGCCAGATAATCTGCATCTGGTTTTGCAACAACTGCAAGGAGAGAAATCCTGGAACAATAACGTTTCTGTATCATTCTCCCAGGCATTTCATTTCCTATCCAGTGAAATATTCAACTCCATGACTCAAACATAATGACTGTCATTAATGATTCACCAGCTACTCTTGTGGGCTGAAATTCCAAACCCAGTTTCGGTGTGAAGCAAAGATCTCTTGGGCCGGCAACCTTTCCGTCTAGTGCAGATCATAAATGGGGCCAAAAATGACCCAACGTGTCCAGATGACCATTCAGACTTTTTTTCTTATTTCCAAATGTATGCTTGCTGTTTCAGACCCCTAGGACCAGAAAACCTGCTGCTAAGAGGAGCTCGACTGAAAAACACCAAAGAAATCTTTGGTACGCTCATTACACCCCAGCGCCTCATCATCTAATGACATACTCGTGTTATAACAACTGCTATGACTAATTACTGTTAGGGTTTGGCTGATTTAACACGAATAGCATACATTAATACATGAATTCATATAAAGGCAACTTGTCCGAGTCATGTCTTGCTTGTGCTCATTCCTTTCACCAGGTGTGGCCGTGTACACCGGCATGGAGTCAAAGATGGCGCTGAATTACAAGTGCAAATCCCAGAAGCGGTCGGCAGTGGAAAAGTACAACTCTCCTTGTTATTTCAGGCAGTCCCCAGCCATGGGCCCTTAAGTGATATTAATGTCTCAGTGGATTCTAATCCGATTATTTTTTGTCCCCCTTCCCCTCTGTGTCTCTGTTGCGTGTGGCCACAGATCCATGAATACATTTCTCATCATCTATTTGGGTATCCTGCTGTTCGAGGCCATCCTCAGCACCATTCTGAAGTACGCCTGGCAGGCTGAGGACAAGTGGAACGAGCCCTTCTACAACCAGAAGACTGACCTGGAGAGAAACAGCAGCCAGGTCTCTTCATTTTGTCAAAAGTTTTATTTTTTAATTCCCTTTCGATATTACACAGTCATCTCATAAACATCCACCATTTATGTCGGATGAAGCCATTTCTCACCGTTCCTGGTCGGGGATATTAAGCTGTAGTCATTTTCCACAGTCATGCATAGGGCCCAAAGTATTATGACAGTCCATAAGAGGAAGTGCCCCCCACCCCCACCCCCACCCCACTCACTGTAGTGTTCAGAAGCGTGACCTTTGACCTTTCCCTTCACTCAAGGAGGAAAAGTGCCTCCCTCACACTTCTATTCCTATTTGGGATGGGAGATGTCAGGGTGTGTTTTTGTTTTTTCATTTATTATATTGTTTTCCCTTCCTCTTTTTGTCTTCTTTCCCCCTCCGTCCTCACTTTATCCTTCTAGATTCTGAAGTTCATTTCGGATTTCCTGGCGTTCCTTGTGTTGTACAATTTCATCATCCCAATATCGCTGTACGTTACCGTGGAGATGCAGAAGTTCCTGGGCTCATTTTTCATTGGCTGGGATTTGGATCTGTACCATGAGGAGAGTGACCAGAAGGCACAAGTCAATACCTCAGACCTCAATGAGGAGCTCGGGCAGGTTTGTGTGTGTGTGTGTGTGTGTGTGTGTGTGTGTGTGTGTGTGTGTGTGTGTGTGTGTGTAATACTACACTTCCCAACCCTTCAGAAAGGCACAATGACTCAAGTGTCCATGCCTACGTCGCTTTGCTGGTAAAACTGACTCCCAATGTGTTCCCTTTATATAGTAATCTATGCATCATTCCCTAAAATGAATTGTCTGTAAAGTTTTTTGCCCTGCTCAAAGGCCCTGTCTTGGTCAAGCTGCTATTGATTGTAATTGGTGTAATGTAAAAAGTCAACACGCATACAAAACTGAGACACTGCTTTGCCCGTCAGCTACAGTCTGTGAGTTGCCATCAGATGGCATTATTATTATTAAGCTATTGATCGCTATGTTGTGTAAGCATCAGATGACCTTGATGAGGGCATAATGCTAAAGGTCAGACCCTACATTGTGCCACAGGTGGAATACGTCTTTACGGACAAGACTGGTACACTTACTGAAAACGAGATGCAGTTTCGGGAATGCTCTATTAATGGGATCAAATATCAGGAGATCAACGGCAAGCTCGTCCCAGAAGGGGTGGCAGACGACTCACCGGACGGCTCCATCCCTCGCTTGGTAAACAAACAAACACACACACACACACACACACACACACACACACACACACTCACACTCACACTCACACTCACACTCACACTCACACACACACACACACACACACACACACACACACACACACACACACACACACACACACACACACACACACACACACACACACACACACACACACACACACACCCACACTTGTATAAGTGTGCGCACAATACACATATGGAAATTGTTACCCATACCATGGATAAGAATCTCCCTCTAGAAAGAGATTTGGTTTCACTAACTCAGTATTTACCCAGATAATACGTACAGTGTTAATGTGATGATGTGTAAACTGCATATTTAAATGCACTCATGCACACATATTAATATTAGGATTAAATAACAAGAACGGCTCTATATCTGGCACTAGGAATGTAAGAGGAGGTAAAACATCATGTTCTCAGGTGTTCGTTTTGTCTCGTGTGTCTGCCTGCACACCCAGATCCGTGAGGAGGAGCTGTTCCTGAAAGCAGTCTCGCTGTGCCACACGGTGCAGATCAGCTACGATCTGGATCAGGCCGACGGCTTTGGCGACACGTTCTCCCACACTAACGGCTTCTCCCAGATGGAGTACTACGCCTCCTCGCCTGATGAGAAGGCGCTGGTGGAAGCCACCAAAAGGTGCAAACTCCCTCCTCGTGCGCTTTCCAGCATATTGGAGACAGTTGGCGTGCAGCTCATTTCTGTTCATATAGCACAACATTAGACTGGTAGTGCTTCTTGATGGATGAGGTGGTTTTATAATGCAGGCAGTAGAAGCACGGCTGGTATAAAAGCATGGCTCTTCTTTATGTTCTCCCTCTGTCTCTGTTTTGTAACCCATCCGTCTCCACACTTCTTCACATGAATAATATGGTTTTCCTCTTAGGATGGGGGTGACGTTCATGGGGAGCCACGCAGAATACATGGAAGTTAAGACATTTGGAAAATCGGAAAGGTAAGGATGGCATTCCCATATCACGGATGATTGATACCAACTTATGGGTTTTAGTCCAAATATTTCTGTGTTTTGTCCTTATTAAAACCTTCTCCATCTCCACAGATATAAACTGCTCCATGTCTTAGAGTTTGATGCAAACAGAAGGAGAATGAGTGTGATACTACAGACACCCTCAGGTATGTGTGCTCATTGAAATACTACAGACACCCTCAGGTATGTGTGCTAATTGAAATACTACAGACATCCTCAGGTATGTGTGCTCATTGAAATACTACAGACATCCTCAGGTATGTGTGCTAATTGAAATCACACGTTCTGTCACTGCAGGCCATCTGTAGATCCACCACTGTAGCATGTCTGAAATGTAGATTTGCACATTTTGGGAGCATTAGGGTGGCAGACAAGGTCCTCTTGTCTTATTTTTGGACGTAACATTTTCTTCCTCTGGAATGCACATGAACTCCGTTGCCAGTAGACCATTTAGAAACATTTAAAATCACCATTTGTCACAGCATCTAATGATGTGCCACTGATGTCATTCCTTGTCAGGGGAGAAAGTGATGTTTACCAAAGGAGCAGAGTCCGCCATTCTTCCCTACATCAAAAGTGGGGAGCTGGAGAAGACAAGAGTCCATGTGGATGAGTTTGCATTGGTAAGACATCATAGCATCAGGGTATCCCAGCATTATGTTGGATCTGGTCTGACATATTAGTTGGGGTGAAATAAACTGGGATGAACACACAACCATTGAGAGCCATTAGGCAGTTAGAACTGAATGATCCCCTCATATCACATTTGCTCAAGTTCATTCTCACACACACACACACACACACACACACACACTATTTGTGAGACTCGCCCTTCAGTTTTTCTGCAGAGTGATGTCATGCATCCTCTCTGAAGAGACTGGAGTGGATATAGGGATTAGGACGCTCATCTTTGGGTCATGCCTCGTGCGTGGCCACAGATGCTCTCGTTTACCACAGTGAGGGGGAAATAACGTGACATTCCAACAAGATAAACGACATCATCATGCAACAAATCCATCATCCACTCCTCTCTGAGACAAGAGACAACCGGCTTAAGAGCTCGTGGAAAGGGATAGAAAGAAAAGAAAGAAATATCAAGCTTCGTTTTTAGGTGGTTTTTGCCCAGTGAAATCCAATGATTTGTCAACTTCACCAGAAAATAGAAGCAAGAACAAGCGATGCAAGCAGTGCAATAGATTTGATTGAAATAACTGATGATGACTGGTCCCATCTACACAGCATAGAGCCCAGTGACACACTGCAGTGGTCGTAGCACACACACACACACACTCACTGATTTGATCCTAGCTGCACAATCAGCACGGGGAAGGGAAGAGGTTATGAAGAAATTGGAATCGGTTGGACAGGGTGACCAGAGAATTTGAAGGAAAACAGCCCCCCCCCGCCCTGACAAACCCCTGTCGCTGGTTGCTTATGGGTGTTCCTGGCTTGTGGTTACTGGGTTATGGAACTAAAACAAGTAGGCTAGCGTTAGTAAGCTCTGGGAAAGCTGGTTATTAGCTAGTTATTGCTATGTATTAAAGTTTAGGCTAAAAAAAAGCTTTGTTTCAGCAACGTGCGTGAAGGCAGCGTGCCGTGAAGGTGAGGAGTTTATAAACACGCACACTCACCTGCTGTGAGTTCTCTGGACAATGACATGCTCTATTTACTCATGGGCTCAATCGGACATTACACAGATTTTGTTACGTAACAGCGTAAAGTCCATTCAATGTCTGGTCCAGTTGATTTGGACATTGGGCATTCTCACATACAGTTTCTCAGGGTAATGTCTAGATAAGTCCAGGGTTGCAGTGTATGTCTGAAAACGGCTAAAGAAGTGTTCATTTCAAAACAATACTACAACTGAAACGAGCTGACACACTGACTGAGAAATGTTGTGGTCGGGAAAACCATTGTCGTACTACTCCGATGTCAGTACTCTACCGTCTGCAGTCAGAGGAACGATGATCATTGATAGTGATGGCCTCCCATCTCTACAAATGGGAAATGAGAATTCTGAAGGACTGTGTCATAGACGTGACATTGTACACTAGTGGTACCCAAACTCTCCGGATAACTTGAATGTTGTAGCAATCAATAACTACTGGTTGGTGGTGCAAATAAGCTAAACAAAGATACAGTAATAAAGTATGATAAGACATCACAAGCTACACTAATGGAATGAAAATGCTCCTGGTCTCCTAACTGAGAAGGTACACAGCAGCCGTCGGGTGTCCAGTGTTACCATTGAGCATCAGCCATCGATAGAACGCTCGCTTTGAAGTGAACTGAACCTGCTACACCACCCCCGCACTGCGTCAGACGGCAGCGTCTAGAGAGCATCCAGATGCATCTTGATTCTTGAACCAATTTCTTGATGGCTGAGGCTGAGATCAGCAATTTTGTGAAAGAATGGAAAGAAACCACCTATAGCCTGTCCAATCAATCTATTGACACTGTTTTTTGTCTTGGATGTTCATGATAACCCGCTATCAACTTCAAATCAATAGATTTTTTTTAAGTATAATTGTAATATCAGAGAATATCAGAGTGTTTATTTATTTTTTGACCTACAACAGCCCTTATTCGTCGTCAGCAAACATACAAAAGACATCAGATGGTGGATTATGTAGAATCTGTTCAATCCAGTCTGTGTATTTGAACATGAATTATTGCCTCAATGTTTCCCAATTTTAAAACCTTTTACCATAAGGTTCTAGGGGCTTCCATAGACTCCAGTGAAAGAAGAAGAAAAAGACGATGTGTGATAATAAGATAAGGTAGAAACACGATGGGTGATAATAAGATAAGGTAGAAACACGATGTGTGATAATAAGATAAGGTAGAAACACGATGGGTGATAATAAGATAAGGTAGAAACACGATGTGTGATAATAAGATAAGGTAGAAACACTGGGTGATAATAAGATAAGGTAGAAACACTGGGTGATAATAAGATAAGGTAGAAACACGATGTGTGATAATAAGATAAGGTAGAAACACGATGGGTGATAATAAGATAAGGTAGAAACACGATGGGTGATAATAAGATAAGGTAGAAACACGATGTGTGATAATAAGATAAGGTAGAAACACGATGGGTGATAATAAGATAAGGTAGAAACACGATGGGTGATAATAAGATAAGGTAGAAACACGATGTGTGATAAGATAAGGTAGAAACACGATGGGTGATAATAAGATAAGGTAGAAACACGATGGGTGATAATAAGATAAGGTAGAAACACGATGTGTGATAATAAGATAAGCTTCACTGCTTGGCCCCCAATAATTAATGATAACGAGGGCCTCTTAAATTAAACCCAGTTTTTTTTATTTAATTTTATTTGTAAAGATGTTGTATTCCTACAGGATATACATGCATACCAGATTTTCCAGTTTTGCAGATTTGCAAATTCAGCTTTCCCTAATTAACATATACAATCTGCCCTGTTCAATATGCACATTTGGCTTTTTGCTGTTGCTAAAAACAATATTGATGTTGGCACAGTAGTACTAGCTACATGAATATCACAGGTTTAAATGGCCTTGGGAGAACATTGCAAAAGCTTCATGCACTTCATCTTATTATTGATAAAAGCTTCTGGCAACTGGTTATGTATTATGTAAGTGCTCATTGTAAATCAAAATATTTTTTCCTGATTAATGGAAGTTAGCTTTGGATGCAGGTCATGGCACTAGATCTTGAGCTAAAGAGCCATCGTATGGATCCAGCTCACAATCACAATCATATTAATGGAGACAGTTGTGACCCCCAATAGCTAATTATTTGTTTTTCTCACATTTTTGCTAAAAAGTGGTCTGTTTTGTGTGTGTGTGTGTGTGTGTGTGTGTGTGTGTGTGTGTGTCGTGATGTGCAGAAGGGTCTGCGGACGTTGGTGGTGGCGTGCCGCCACTTCAGTGTGGAGGAGTACAGGGACGTGGACCGGCGTCTGCACGAGGCGCGCACCGCCCTGCAACAGCGCGAGGAGCGCCTGGCCGACGTCTTCAGCTTCATCGAGCAGGACCTGGAGCTGCTGGGAGCCACCGGTGTCGAGGACAAGTGAGTCCACCTGGCCACGGCCCCTCTCAACAAGCAGAGGACCATAGTGCAGTCACCACATTTAGGAACAGATCACCATAACTGAAATGTTGATGTTGAAGGTTGTTAAAGGTTATTGGTGCATTTCAGATGTGTGTGTGCCATCCTCAAGATTATTTATTAATGTCATCATTTGAATGCATCAAAGTCAACCAATTTTATTTTGGATATCTGTGAATGTACTTTTACTGGTGTGTAGTGATGTCCTGATGTTTTCTGCTGCTTTGGGTAGGGCAGTGTGTTTAGTACGTAGCCCCACTGCTGAGAAGTAGATCATTGGCCATGTTGTGCCATTTGTGACAGCCACTGCTGCCTGAACAGGAGTGAGTGAGTCATGGCTGTGGTGGTAGCATTGGCAGCAGCAGCAGCAGCAGCAATGGCATTAATCCGCTCGGCATTAATGCTGTTTTCCTCTGTATGACTCACTGCTGTGTGTATTCGTTTGAGGGTGTAGGTGCTCCAGGGTTATTATTGTTAGCGGAAAACTAAAACAAAAATAAATGCACTTAAAAACTGAAATAAAAATGACAGTTTTCCAAAACACGATAACTAAATAAAAACTACAATGAACAATGCCACACTAAAAATCAATAGAAATGCGGTGAAAATCAGCTTCATTTTCATTGTCCCCCTTGATTTCCACTGTGGTTGCTTTATCACTTTGTACTATTCTTGGCTTCTTGAGAGACACTGGCCTCATGAAAAGGACCTAGAATGAAGGAAATAAATCATAGTTGATGTCATGCATTCTTTCATCGTACCCTTTTCAGCTTCTATAAATCAAGGCTTTCTTCATAATAAAAACTTAAACTAACACTAAAACTAAATAAAAACAAAACTTAAACTAGTTAATTCCTCAAAATATAAAAAAACCCTACTAAATAAAATGTAAAACTAATGACAATTTCAAAACTATAATTTATCTGATGCACACATGTGTATATTTAAAAGTTTGTAGAACATGGCGTTGATCAGTGTCACACGCATGAGAGAGTAAGAGAGACTACTATTAATTCATTGTCTGCTATTAAGTCTGTTATTAAGTTAAAAGGGATGTTGAGATTAAAAGGAGAAATTGAGACTGCTTCATTTAGTATGCCCCAAGCCACCAGAACATTCTTTAACACATAAGGGAAGCTTTTACTAATCGCACTGAACGGCCTGTCACTTTGATTTCTTAACAGAACAGATTCATGCTCTATTAGAACAATTATGCAACGCAATGCCAACTCTCCAGTCCTCATAAGTGAAATGTCTGATCCTTACATTGTCTATCTGCCGTCCTTATTGGCAGCTCAGAGGCTACTCTGCTACCTGATATTTAGCAGAAGTTAAAACAATGAAGGGGGAACAGGATGGAACAGGACATCACTAAACAGCTGCTGTCTGAATGCACAGTAGAAACTAGCGCACACACATACCAGCACAGAATAAATATTAATATATAAATATATAAATATTAGGATTTGTATGCTTTTCACTTTTGTGTGAATGAGTGTGTGAGTGTACTCCTACTGATGGAGCTCTGTTGTGTGTAAAGTGTCACACGGTCTGTGCTAGTCATAGGTGTGTGTCATTATGTCAGTGGTTTGTGTGCATGTGTGTGTTTGCCATTGTGGGTGTCTGTGGGTGTGTATGTGCTGTGGACATGCTCTTTGCACAGTATTGCAGGCAGGCCCACACCATCTGCTTGCACTAGCTGTCCGTGTTTAATTAATGCAGCCCTTCCTACCACACACACACACACACACACACACACACATCCCCAAGCCTCCACAACTCCCCCAGAAATGTTTCCCCATCTTCAAAGAACCCTCTGTATAATTGAGGACATCATTAATCTCTAACACACCATCACTTCCCCCCCCCCCCCCCCCCCCCCCCCCTTAATGTTAATGTGATGTTTTTATCTGCTGGTAATCTTTAGACTGGAGGCTGAGCGTATGGCCCGCGGTGTGTTGAGTGTTTCCTGTGAAGTCGGTGTGTTAAGATGCGTGTTAAATGCTCGCCTGAGGCAGAAATGGCAAGCGGTGGCTCTGTCTGTAATTGCCGTATCAAACTCATTTTCAGCATTAGCTGTGTTGCTCTTGCAGGGGGAAATGTCGATACTCGACTCGACTCATTATTGGGCGTGATGGATGAATCCATTCACCGTTTAGACAGAGGCTGATGGAAGTGCATGACTGTTATGCTCCTAGCTTTCAAGGGAAGGCGTCAGATGGAGTGATACTGTCGAGGAACAACAAAGATTGTGAACATGCTGGAGTGCAGTGTGTGTTTTCATATGCCTTTTTAAGCGTGTATTTCTATTATCAATAGACTTCTGACATTCTGTAGCTATACAGTGGAAGTCAAACACACAATATCTTGGTGAAACTGCACATTGCTCAGAGGGTGGCAAACGTAATTACTTACGGCCATCACTCCTTTTTCATGGAGCACAGGCCATTGACCACAGTCTGCCAGAGTTCTTCCCGCTCTGCTTGATGTTGGCCTCGAGGTCCCTGTGCCAGGTGTTCCTGGGCCAACCACAGGTTGTTGGCCCATTCACTGCCAGAGATCATTGTTACCAATGGTATGTGGCCAGTTATTATGTCCATGAATATTTTATGACTCTGTCGTTGTGGTCTTGGTTGTCTGAGGAAACTAGAGTAGTATAGGGTAGTATAGGCTTGATGTTGGAGCTGAAAAGTCTGAGCTTTGCCCACTGGCTGATTTCTTTTGGGATTTCACTCGGGAGCTCCGGGTCAGCTGTCCTCCATGGGTAACTCTGCAGGTCATCCCTTCATATGAGTTCCTGATCATGTTGACCTATTTTTCTGGTATGCCATAGTGTTGGTGCAGTTTCCAAAAGGTGTTTCTGTCAACGCTTTGTCTCATATTCTATGAAGTTGATGTACAGAGGAGAGTTCCATTACAATGATTGCTCAACTATCATACGCAGAGTTGGAAATCTGCACATGATCTAGTCTGCCGAAAGCCTTTTTGATGGTCTCTTAGCTGTGAATCAATGGCTTTCTTCATTCGTTCCAGGAGGATTCTGTTGGCGATCTTTCCTGGCACTGAGAGAAGCATGCTTCCTCTGTAGTTAGGGCATTTGCTGAGGTCTTCTTTCTTTAGGAGCTTGAGCAGGTAGTCTTCTTTCCAATCTGCTTGGACTTCCTCTTTTTCCCAGATCTTCTCAAACAGTGGGTGCAGCATCTCTACAGAGGTGTCTGCCGCCAGCACCTCTGCAGGAATGTTGTCTGGTCCTGCTGCCTTGCCCCTTTTAATTTCCAGCTTGGTGGACTTTCCACAGTTCAAAATGCTGCAAATACAGTTGAAATCTCTGCTGCTCTTGTTCTAGTCCCGTCATCGTCTTCCCTTCTTTGTCTTTCACTGGTTGCTCGGGCTTACTGATCTTGCCAGACAGTTTTTTGTTGGCGTTGTTCAGGTCCTTAATGTTTCCTTTGGCTGCAGCCTCTTCTGCCTCTTCAGCCAGGCTGTCAGTGTAGTTTCTCTTGTCCTTATTGGCCCTTTTCTTTACCTTTCTATTGACCTCTGTGGATTCTCGTTGAGCTTTTGCCTTGGTTGCCATGACAGATGTTAAGCCTTCATCTCTTGTCTCCTGTACTCTATCTTGCGTAGTGTTTCTGCTGATATCCACTCTTTCTGCTGACACTTCTTTAGTCCAATTACTTCCTGACATGTGATGGCCTCTCTTACCTTTTCCCATTGGTCTTGCATTTCTTCTTCGCTGCTCAGTTCCTGCAATACCTGGGAGCTGATCTTTACAATCAGCACATAGTTCTCCCTTTTCTGTGTCTTTTAAAGAAGTTAAACTGACCTTTGTTGCTGCTTCCATTCAGTGCTTCTTCTATTTTAGGTTCAGGTTCAGCTCCAGCGTGGCAACTAGCAGGTGCTTTTGTGATGTCATGTCTGGTCCTCTACTACAGTGGTTCTCAAACTAGGGGTCGGGACCCCAAGTGGGGTCGCCAAACGTTTTTTGGGGGTCGCGAAATGATCTTGCTGCCCTGTGCATCAACATATTAGGCTTTGACATGCTGTATAGTCTATCAGAAATGGTGTTTTCTACATCAGGGTGGATAATGAAAACTAATATTGTCTCAGCAAGCAGTCTCATCATTCAAGATGAAACTGAATTAAGACCTATAATATCCTGTCAAAATGTGTCGGGGGTCGCGAGACTTGGCAAATGGATTTTATGGGGAGACAGTGGTACAGGAGGTAGAGAAGTCGTTTAGTAATCAGAAGGTTGCTAGTTCGATTCCCTGTCGAAGCGTCCTTGAGCAAGACGCTGAACCCCTAATTGCTCCTGATGTGCAGTGTGCCATCAGTGTAAAATGTAAAATGTGTATACATGTGTAAGTCGCTTTGGATAAAAGCGTCTGCTAAATGACTAAATGTAAATGTAATGTAAATGTTATGGGGTCCCCGGACAAAAAGTTTGAGAACCACTGCTCTACTGTGTAGCTCCCACATTGATCTCCTGGACTTCCTGATTGTACAGAAATGGTTTCTCGGTCACACCATCCAGTGACACCCAGGTTGCCTTGTGGATCCTTGTGTGTGGAAAAGGCACTTCCTCCGATGACTAGCTTGTTCAAGGCACACGTGTCTTCAAATCGCTGAAGGAAGCTGTCATTATTCTCGGCACATGTGCTTCCCATCCAATCAGTGCTCTCTGTGCTGTTCTTGATGGAAGAAGACTGATCCCCTCTGTGTGCAGGGCTTTGGCTTCTTCATGGGCCCAGTAGAGGAGCTGCTCTCCGGTCATCAATCTTCGTTGTCCAGATTGAATCCATCTCCTCTTGCTGATTCCCAACAGGTTTAGGGCTGTATCTCCTTATTTCCTGCTGCGGTCTCATACCTGGTCATTCCCTGCTCCAATCCGTTGGCAAAGTTAATGCAACATTTTATTTGTTATATTTTATTTGTTTAAAGCCTGCTCTATTCCTCAGTGTTTTGAACATTTCAGTTCCATGTGCTGTTTGCGGGTGTCCAGAGAACAGGTTGCCTGGTGAAGAGCTGCTCCAGTGTTTTTGTGAAGGCCCTGTGCCTTGGGACAGTGTCTAGAGTGACTCCTGCCTTGGGACAGTGTCTAGAGTGACTCCTGCCTTGAGACCGTGTCTAGAGTGACTCCTGCCTTGGGACAGTGTCTAGAGTGACTCCTGCCTTGGGACAGAGTGACTCCTGCCTTGGGACAGTGTCTAGAGTGACTCCTGCCTTGGGACAGAGTGACTCCTGCCTTGGGACAGTGTCTAGAGTGACTCCTGCCTTGGGACAGTGTCTAGAGTGACTCCTGCTTTGGGACAGTGTCTAGAGTGACTCCTGCCTTGGGACAGTGTCTAGAGTGACTCCTGCCTTGGGACAGAGTGACTCCTGCCTTGGGACCATGTCTAGAGTGACTCCTGCCTTGGGACAGAGTGTCTAGAGTGACTCCTGCCTTGGGACAGAGTGTCTAGAGTGACTCCTGCCTTGGGACAGTGTCTAGAGTGACTCCTGCCTTGAGACCGTGTCTAGAGTGACTCCTGCTTTGGGACAGTGTCTAGAGTGACTCCTGCCTTGGGACAGTGTCTAGAGTGACTCCTGCCTTGGGACAGAGTGACTCCTGCCTTGGGACCATGTCTAGAGTGACTCCTGCCTTGGGACAGAGTGTCTAGAGTGACTCCTGCCTTGGGACAGTGTCTAGAGTGACTCCTGCCTTGAGACCGTGTCTAGAGTGACTCCTGCTTTGTTAAGTGGCATTCTTAGAAGCACACTGAGCAGAGTAATCACGCTTTCACTGATGAGAGGAACATAATCTCATTGAATGTAATCCTGGCAGTTTTAATGGGATGGTGGATTAGGAAAAGTGACCTAACTGCACTTGTGTGTTTTGGGCGGGGGGTTTGTTGGGGTGTGTGAGTGCCTGCAGTATTATATTTTTGGAGACTGAACTCCATGTCCTCCCATTTACTCGATGAGTGTATACATAGATACAGATTGTGTGTGTACTGTGTCTTACCTCTTTGTTGTTTATATATATATATATGCATGACTGCATGTGTCTGTGTGATTCTGAGTGACTTACCTGTAACATTGTGTGTGTGTGTGTGTGTGCAGGCTTCAGGAGAAGGTGCAGGAGACCATTGAGGCGCTGCGGCTGGCCGGCATCAAGGTGTGGGTGCTAACTGGTGACAAGCACGAGACGGCCGTCAGCGTCAGCCTGTCCTGTGGCCACTTCCATCGCACCATGAACATCCTGGAGCTCGTCCAGCAGAAGTCTGACAACGAGTGTGCCGAACAGCTCCGCAGACTGGCCCGCAGGTGCCTGGACACACACACACACACACACACACACACACACATACATATACTCACAAAAAAAATTCTCATTGGCATCCTGAACCTCCACAGCTCTCTCTCCCTCCTCCCTGCCCTCTTTATCTTTATCTGTCACGCTGTCACCTTCTCTTCCACACACACGGCCTCGGTCTGCTCCCTGTAAGGAGCTTAGGCTTTGTGTGTTAGGGCGGAGCGATATGGCTGAAAAACTCATATCTCGATATGCTCAAAAGAAAATGGCTATATACTGTATATGATACAATATAACCAAGCATTTTACACAGTATAATTGAAGAATCCGTGTTTATTTGAAATTTTGAACACAGCATGTTTCAAAAATGGTGGCGTTCAATTTAAATCAAATAAAAAACAATAGAAATAAGCATACGGTAGTTGTAGGCCTACACACAGCATACTTTTTATGTGGTCAATTTTAAACACACCCTGATGGTAACCTGCGTAGCCTGTATTATGCATACTCGATATTACCAATATGGTCATTTCACCATTTCTTATATCTTATACGGAATAGAATTGAAGATTTGAATATTTTCTATATAGCGCCCAGCCCTATCTCCCTGTGGTGCCTGTGGTGCCTGGCCTCTCTGGGCCTGACTGCAGGCATGATGGCCAGTTAGACTGCCAGAGCAGCACGCTCACAGCCTGGCTGTGGGATTGATAGTGACTTAGCAATGGAGAGGAGGAGCCCTCACCCGTGACGAGAAGGATGGAGTGTTATTTGATAAGACCTACATGTGCTGTTGACACAGACTGACGCATACACTCCTACAGAGTACACACACACACACAGACTCACGCACAGCACAGGCAAACACAAACACATACACAGAAACATTAAAGCACACGGTGGACTGGTCACTTACCCACGCAAGGGACAGATTTGAAAGATCTGCTGTTGACTTAACACTCACAAAGACACACATCTACACACACACACACACACACACACACAACTATGTGTCATCTTGCTCTGTTCTTCTCCCTGTAAACACACACACACACACACACACACACACACACACACACACACACACAATGGACAGATTGGCATGATGTGTTGACAGTGCATGAGTGAGTTCCTCCATCATGCTCTAAAGGCTGTGTCTGGGGGCGGGGCTCATGATGGATAAGCAGCACGCACACATAAAGATGCATGTGTGA
Organism: Clupea harengus; assembly: GCF_900700415.2. Lineage (NCBI taxonomy): Eukaryota > Metazoa > Chordata > Actinopteri > Clupeiformes > Clupeidae > Clupea > Clupea harengus. The sequence goes on along the minus strand of NC_045161.1, from coordinate 4,346,388 downwards.
TTGCTCCGGCTGGGACGCCATGAATCATGACTTGTCCTGTGCTGTCCACATGAGATATATGACTGTTATGTCACTGGCCTGACCTACCACAAATCACACTCCGCACATGATCGCTTTTGCTCAGTTCAGTTCAGGAACATTTCCTGACTGAAATTCTTTTTTATATGAATATATGATTGTAAATAGCTGATTTTTCTCACTAAATGAAGGGCTGTCCATTATACATTTTCTCTCTCTTTCTTTCTTTCTTTCTTTCTTTCTTTCTTTCTTTCTCTCTCTCTCTCATACATATCTCATACTCTTAATCACACACACTGACACACACTGTTTCTTCTGTTTCTCCTTCACCCCACCCCACACACTGGCACAGGATCAAAGAGGACCATGTGATCCAGCACGGCCTGGTGGTGGACGGGGCGAGCCTGTCTCTGGCCTTGCGGGAGCACGAGAAACTCTTCATGGACGTGTCCAAAAACTGCTCTGCCGTGCTCTGCTGCAGGATGGCCCCTCTGCAGAAAGCCAAGGCAAGTAACACATTACTCATACCCGCGGTCAATTTCTCATACCTGTCCACACACACACACACATACACACACACACACACACACACACACACACACACACACACACACAAACACACACACACATGTAAGCCTTACACACTGTCAGCTGGTTCACATGATCCGGTGGCCCAAGAGACAAACACACACACACACACACACACGCATTTAAGCCTTACACACTGTCAGCTGGTTCACATGATCCAGTGGCCCAAGAGACAAACACACACACACACACACACACACACACACACACACACACACACACACATTTAAGCCTTACACACTGTCAGCTGGTTCACATGATCCAGTGGTCCAAGACACACACACAAACACACACACACACACACACACACACACACACGTTTTCATCAATGACTTGCATGCTGCTCTCCAAATCTCTCACATACCCACTGTTGTTCCCACCAGCTGTCTAATTGCCTCACACAGCCCCACGCTTTCCTCAGCGCCTGTGTTAATGGCTCTGCTGTGATTGACAGGTGGTGCGTCTGCTGAAGACTTCTCCAGAGAAGCCCATCACTCTGGCCATTGGTGACGGAGCCAATGATGTCAGCATGATTCAGGAGGCCCATGTTGGCATAGGTGAGCAGCAGCCGTAGCGATGTCACAGCTGGGTGAAATGTTTAGTGCATTGGCTCTCTGCTTGACACTCAACCACAGGAGAATGTCTGTCTTCCCTGTGACTAAATGCAGGCTACCTGCTTCTCTGGCATCGCCAGTGATTACTGACAGGTTTTATTATACAGAAGAGAGGCTTACAGCATGAGTGCACTAGTACAGCAAGGGGAAATAATCTCCTAAAGAATACTTTATTTAAAAGCCAATGATGAGAGGTCTGTCAAGGCGCTCTTTGTTATCAGCCGTACACTAGTTGTCTTTAAAGAAGCCATTGAGCCAATTAAGGCTTATAGACTCAAGTGTTTCAAGGATCTCATGAAGCCTTTTATTCTGTGAACTTGAGCAGCACATAATTAATTGCGATTCTGAATCTCCACAGGTATTATGGGAAAAGAGGGCAGACAGGCAGTCAGAAACAGTGACTATGCAATCGCAAGGTTTAGGTTCCTTTCCAAACTGCTGCTTGTGCACGGCCACTTCTATTACATAAGAATAGCCACCCTGGTGCAGTATTTTTTCTACAAGGTGAGTGTCTAGTGTGTTTGTGTAAGTGTGTGAATGTATTTTATGTGTCTCTGTGTGCATTTTGTGGCTTGAACCTTGATGGAAACGTTTCAATGTTTCTTTGTGTTTCTTTTTTAGAATGTGTGTTTTATCACGCCCCAGTTTTTATACCAGTTCTTCTGTCTGTTTTCACAACAAGTAAGTGTGTTTTTTTATCTGTGTGTCATCACTTGTGACCGTGCCTCTGGCTTGTCCCTTGCTGTCGTTTTGTTGTGAAGTGATCAGTGTTGGACTGTCAACACACCCAAAGTAAGCCCATGCCTATGTGTAGTTCAGCTGAACTGTGAGCTGTGGAAAAGAAAGTGACAGGAATCCTCTCTCCTTCTGCTAAAGTTTGACATTGTAATTAAACGTACTGAAAGGACAATTTTGTTTTTGTTGAAATGACATTTTGTGGCCAATGTGTCATGATCCTTATCAACATCCTTATATTTCCATCTGTCAGAAACCGTATTTGTCTTGTGATAGAGGTTTGACCCCCTGACCCCTGTTAACAGCCCATTTCCTGTCCCCACACTGACTGTCTGTCTGTCTGTGCTGTGTTTGGCAGACTCTTTATGACAGTGTCTATCTGACACTCTACAACATCTGCTTCACCTCGCTGCCCATCCTGGTCTACAGTCTGTTTGAGCAGCTCGTCCACCCGCACGTGCTGCAGAGCCACCCAGCGCTGTACAGGTACGCTACGCTACGCTACGCTAGCACTGATAGCCTCTCCGCCCTGCCTCACAGTAACCTATGGCCCTTAATAAAGCTGCACCGTGAGAGCGGTTAACACTGCTCCCTGTTGGGCCGCCCCCTCATTAACTGTACCGATCCTGCAGGGACATCAGCAAAAACTCCATGCTCTCCTTCAAGACGTTCCTCTACTGGACCATGCTGGGCTTCTGCCACGCCTTCGTCTTCTTCTTCGGCTCCTACATCCTGATGGGGGAGGACACCACGCTCTTGGGCAACGGGCAGGTGAGGTGTGGGGGAGGGGGGGGTACACCACGCTCTTGGGCAACGGGCAGGTGAGGTGGGGGGGGGAAGGACACCACGCTCTTGGGCAACGGGCAGGTGAGGTGGGGGAGGGGGGGTACACCACGCTCTTGGGCAACGGGCAGGTGAGGTGGGGGGAGGGGGGGGGACACCACGCTCTTGGGCAACGGGCAGGTGAGGTGGGGGGAGGGGGGGGTACACCACGCTCTTGGTGGGGGGGGGGGGGGGGGTCTCTCTGCGTCTGCATGCCTGCTCTCTAATCACTTCTTACTCAAACTGTTTCAAGAGCAAGTTCACTGGTTCACTGGAGGGTTGGGGATGGGTTGGGCTCAGGGCAGCTCTGTGTTCCTCAGTCTGTGCATGTGTGCTTCAAACCACTCTCTGTGGCTCTCTGTACGTGTCTAATGTTAGAGGACAGGGGGCAAATACTGTGGTGCCTGCGTGTTGCCAATAACCTGTAGAGTATTGAACATCTGCTATTACATGGCGGGATTTAAAATGAAGAGGACGAAAAATCAATACAAAATTAAATGTAGAGGCCTTCGTCTTGCCCTCCTATATATTGCCTTGATGAGGACCGATAGGAAGGAATAGGCTGGTGCTGAAATTGAATGAAAAGAGGACGAAATGGCACCATTGAAGATTGGCTGTGAGCAAAGGTTACCCTGCCATCTCTGTGCTGGATCGAGAAAGCAGTGTCTCTGTGAGTGCCCTGTCACTCTTGGCCATGAAACCTTGGCAACGCCGGCCCTTGCCTCCTTCGCCCCAACAAGGCAAATATTGATTGAGCATTGCTTTAGAGACCAGCACAGCGAGTGGAGCACAATATCGATCCCTCCAGTCGCAATTTCAGTGAAACAACCAAGATGATGTGGAGCCGCAACAGAGGCACGGCCGTTCAGTCTCTGCTATTCTTGTGCCAGGCTGTTACTGTTACTGTGACTGTGACTGTGGTGGTGGTGGTGTGGTGGTGGTGTTGGTGGTGGGACCATTTCATTTTTTTCTTGGGGACTGGTTGTTTGGGATGTCTCTCTTTTTCGCCTGTCCTTTTTATTCCTTTCTTTGTTTTTTCTCTTTCTTCCTTCTCTTTTTCACGCCATGCATGTCTTCAGATATTCAGAGCTAACAGACAACTGGTAAGAGTTGGATTCCTATAGTTGTTTTGCATGTCTCTCTTTTAACCAATTCACAGCCGTCTCTCAGTCATACTGCTTCATCATTGCTGCTTAAGTGTTTATACCCGATCGGTACTCCTTTGATGCCATGCCACACACACACACACACGTTTGTAAGGCAGAGTGTTACCGGGTGGCAGGGGAGTTGGAGAAGCGCTCCTTTGCCTTTGCATGACTGCAGACGGATCCCAGCGCTCATAGAAGTGTTGCCCTCGCCCTCTAAATGGCTTGGCAACCTCCTGATAGTGAGGGCCTGGAGGCAGTTTGTAGGAGTGCAGCTGTCCTCTGACGTGTCGGCATCTGGTGGGGCCGTCTGAATGGAGTGTATGTGTGTGTGTGTGTGTGTGTGTGAGTGTGTGTTTAGGGGGAGAGAGAGATGTGTGTGTGGTTAATGCAATGTCAAGTATCTGAAACATTTCGGTTTCTGTCCAACTATTTTCAGATGTTTGGAAACTGGACGTTTGGAACGATGGTTTTCACAGTCATGGTCATCACAGTCACACTGAAGGTGCGGATCGATCGAGTGTGTGTGTGTGTGTCTGTGTGTGTGTGTGTGTGTGTGTGTGTGTGTGTGTGTGTGTCTGTGTGTGTGTGTGTGTCTGTGTGTGTGTGTGTGTGAGTGAAACTTCCCAGTTATTTACCAAGAAAATAAAATCCCTTTCTCATTTCTGTTTTTGTTCACATTGCTGCTCTCTTCCCCTCTCCCCTCAGCTGGCCTTGGAGACCCACTTCTGGACGTGGATTCACCACTTTGTCACCTGGGGCTCCATCGCTTTCTATTTCATCTTCTCCTTGTTTTATGGGGGCATCATCTGGTATGGCCGGCCCCCCTCCTCACATTGTACATATACATACTGTGACCACATCAATGATCATAAGATCTCCTCAGGAACTCCATTGTCTCGTACATGATTGCATCTCACAGTGATGTAATGTCACAGCATAGCATCCTTGCCTCCCTAACGCTCCCATGTGGATCTTCTCAGATGCACAATAAAGAACTGATCCAGATACACATAGTGTAATTGTATAGATTTGAACTGGAGGGCTAGAAGAAGTCGATCTCAAAGATGCAGTCCGCGATTTGGTTTTGGTTTCACAAAGGCTTGTTGATATATGAACTCAACAGCCAATCAAATTACACCCCTCCCTTTCCTTAACCCAGATGGGGTGTGTGTGTGTGTGTGTGTGTGTGTGTGTGTGTGTGTGTGTGTGTGTGTGTGTGTGTGTGTGTGTGTGTGCTTGCCTGTGTGTGTGCATTTGTTTGCCTGTGTGCCTGTTCTGGCCACAGGCCGTTCCTCCACACGCAGGACATGTACTTCGTCTTCGTCCAGCTGTTGTCCAGTGGCTCGGCCTGGTTCGCCATCATCATCATCGTGACGGGCTGCCTGTTCCCTGATGTCATAAAGAAGGTGCTCTATCGGCACCTACAGCCCACCAGCACCCAGAAATCTCAGGTAGGATTCGACAGAGTCTAACCCCCACACCCACCCACCCGCCCACACCACGTTGGCATAAGCCCCTCACTGCTCTGGCACTGGCACTGACACTGGCACTGGCACTGGCTTCAGCTGGGTGCGGAGCTCTCCGTGGCACTGCCTCTGGTTGAGTCAAGACCTGCGCTGCCCTGAGTCCTAATAATAATAATATGCACGAGGCCACATTTGTGGTGAGTGGTGTGAACTTAACATGACCGCGGATGGTGGCTACAGCAGCTGCTATGGCAGAGCACAAACAAACACGACATGCATGCAACACACAGGCAAAACCACACTTACAAACTCACGCCAACAAATGCATGGCTTCTCACTAGTCAGGCCCTTACAGTGCCTTCATCCAGTTTGAGCAGGGGTGCACACCTAGCAGAACAGTGGGAGGCCAGCGTTAGAACTGCTGGACCTCAGCTGCTGCAGTCTCAAGGGGGAGATTGATTTATAAAGTACTCCTACCAGGGAGAGAGCTGTTTTCTTGAGCTCCAAGACCAAAGATCGACTGCAGGATGAGTTACTCACACCACACAGTAGTTTTCTGAGCGAGTCATGATTTTCCCATCTCACAATCCAACACCAAGTGGTCCAGTGGATGTGTTTGTTTTTTTCTTGTTTGCTATTTTCCCTCCCGTTGTTGTAAATGTAAGTGGATCTGTGGAGGATGAGGGTGGAGCGGCTCCGTTGACTCAGTGGGGTGGAGGCGAGCCTGAGCCCGAGCCCGAGCCTCTCAGGCCTGCTCTGAATGAGCGAGGCTGAATGGGCTGCAGCCTGTTTTTTTTTTGTTCCCACGTTCCAGTCAGCCCTTTGTCCGCGGTCCTGAGAGGGAGATCTTTCAAACGCTGCCGTGTCAGCGAACCTGGGGGCTTCGGCACTGCAGATGACACTCGATCCTGGAAAACACACTCTCACTCGTTTGCTCTCTCACCCTCTGTCCAGGCCTCGCTCGCTCGCTCGCTCGCTCACTCTCTCACTCTATCTCTCTCTCCCTCTCTCCCTCTCTCTCTGTGTACTTTGTTTCCTGTCACAGTGAGCTCTTCTTTCTCAGGCAGGTCGCAGGCTGTTTGTGAGTGGCCTGGCCATGTGTGTGTGTGTGTTTGCGTGTATCTTTGGCCCTGTTTACACTTGCTTTTAAAATGAGTCTTGGGCGATCAGGTCTCAAGTGGACAGCCGAGACACTTTGCCATTTACGCCTGTATCCATCTTGTGTCCCCAAGGTGTCCAGCTGACCACTTGTGTTCAGATTTCGTTACCGCCTACGTTTCGCTAATCCCTTGTCTGGACCCATTAGCGTTTACACTACAAAAGATATGTGGTGTGCGTTCACATTTGTATTTAGCGCTGATCTGATCGCCCAAGACGTATTTGAAAAAAAAAAAAATACAAGTGCAAACAGGCCCTTTGTGTGAGAGACGCACCATATACTGTTTCTATGTCGTTCCATTGTGTATCGTTTCTCTTGCTCACTCACACACTCTTTTTTACACTGAGCCTTTCCCCCTCCTCCCCCCCCCCCAAAACACATATACAGACATGTGTACAGCATCCAAAATGATTATCTAAACCATAAAGTGAGCAAGTTTACTGAGCAGCATAACATTAAAAGAGACCATTATTGAAAGATCAAATTTAGAACTTGAATTTAAAATCAACCAAAGGATCCGAACTTAATCAATTGATGTGTTCACTTCCTCTATATGAGTGTGTGAGTGTATTGAACAGGTAGAGACTGAGTGTATAGTATTAATAGAGAGACCCATGCCATGCAAACATACATGCCAGTCACTATCTTAGCTCTGATTTGTGACAAATCTCTTGGTGCCAGAGCATCATCGTCAAAAGGCCACCTGTCACAAAAATGTTCCTCTCTCATTTTGATCAGATGAGGTTTGTTAGCTCTCATGTGTGAGACTTGCGCTCTCAGGCAAGTTTCCATGTAACACCACCCACACACGCCTCGCTTCGAAAACAAAGGCAAGGGCCGCTAGTGAGCTAGCTTTCATGTGAAATAATAAATATACTCCCAGACACCTGTGGATGATGTACCGAGTTCGACAGGTGTTAATTTTGGACTCTGCACCCACACACACACACACACACACACACACAGTCACACACACGCACACACACGCACACCTTCTCTCCTTCCCTCTGTAATTCTTCCCTCTGGCTCTGCCTTGTCTTCCTCACACTCTCTACTGACACACTCTGTTCCTGCTTCCACTCCTCAGCTCTGTTACAGTGTCCAATTACACAAACACACCCATACCCAATCTCCATGTTGTTTCTCTTTGTGTGTCTCTCTCTCTCTCTCTCTCTCTCTCTCTCTCTCTCTCTCTCTCTCTACTGATGTTATGTGTGTGTGTGTTCCGCCTTCCTCTCCTCTGATAGATGTACTCCAACCGCGTTGCCATAGGTGATGACTTCATCGCCCTGCAGCCCCTTTCCAGGGCCAAGAATCAGCTGGGCAAGATTAGGTAGAGTAGGAGGACCGGCCCCTCCTCCCCCTAACCCCCCCACCCCCCAGCCCTTACTGCCCCAGTATCGTCTGCATGCCATGGACCAACTTAACCAGCCTTAAGACGAGAAGATGAACGAGGGAGGGAAAGAAAGAAAGAAAGCAAGCGCAAGCGTGATGTAGGGACAGTTAGCGAGGGAAAGAGAGAAAGGTGGTGCTTGTTGCACTTTGCATGCAAGCGTGAGCTGTGGGAACTCTGGACCACGAGTCCTCTCTAACCCCATGCATGTCTATTCTTAGTCAGTGGTGAACATGGAACCACGGGTTAATGTCATGTCATGTCATGTCATGTGACTCCTGCATGGCCCACTGAGAGGGCACCTGTGCTGTGGTTTGGTGTTTGTTTGGCCTGTGGAGCACACACAGTGCTGGTTGTAATGCCCGTAGACTAATGTGCATTCAAAGGCCACCTTAAGGCATGTGGTGCTGGTAATGTGTTGTGTTTTGGTCACTGTTGTGAATGTCTTCTGAATGGCTTTGAGTGGACGCTGTGCTGATGGAGGCCGTCGTGCATGTGCTGCCAAGTTTCCACTCGAGACAGCATGCTCCGTGACAGACTCGTTGGTTTCATTTCGCAAATGAGCAGAGAAAACGTTCCCTAGTCCAGCTGTTGATTCAAGGATCAGTCTGGATAATTTAATTTCATATGAATTCTTTGAACTTCTCTCGAATATGAATGCTGACACGTCCTTCAATCAGTTTTAAAACACAAGGAGATGGCCTTTGCTTGTCTAACCTGTCAGACTAACGAAGTTGGACACATCCACTCTCCCAAAGTCTGATGAGTTTTGGCCAGATCTTATACCGATGAAGCCATGTTGTGGCATCTTCATGGTTTCTTCATATAATTGACATCAGTCTGACGACTGCCCAATATTTCAGCTTTGGCCAGGGAGGCGTTTTCATGCTCGTAACTTTTTTTCTCCTCCTGTCATTTTAGTTTCTTTCTTTCTTCCGTTTGGGAGACTTAACGCATTGTTTTGTCCTTCCAGATGGAAGAGGATAAGGTTTCAGTCCGCTCAGAATATGACTCTGCTCAAAGCAGGAACAGAGGGGAGGACAATTGGCAACTGCTAGCTGCTTCTCCTCCCCCCGCCCTCGGTGCAGCCCTATCCTCCCCTAGGTAGTACCGGCCCAGTTTGTGTCTCTGTGGGGTGCCCCCTCACCCCGTCATGGCTCACCATTGGCCAGGCACAGGGCGAACTCTCGCCTGGCGGGCAGGGGTGGGGGGCAGGGCCAACCGTGGGTGGGTGGGAATGCTGGCATGGACTTTTTTTTTTGTTTGGAGTTGTTATTTGTTTTTTGTTTTGATGTTTTTGTTGTGTTTTTGTTGTCATACACATGGACTCATATCCCCATGTGCCCCACCTGTAACCACTCATGATGTCTCTCTCCTCATTCTTAACAGATCAGTAATCTTTCTTTTCTAAGGCTGTCTGCTTCATGGTGTTCACATCTTTCATTGTTAATTACCATGATTGTTCCATTCATTCATTCATTCATTGTTCTGTTGACGTAACCATATCCAAGCTGTGCACTACAAACCTTTCATATTCATATAATTTTTTTATGTTCTTTTCTTTCATTTCTCTGTCTTTGCAAAAAAGCTTGTTTATGAAAAAATAAATGTTTTCATCAACTCCTTTTTTTTAATTTTGTTCCCCTATGTAGTGTTATTCCATTATGTTGTGTACTGTGTCCCAGTGTCTTTGTTGTCGCTCATAGAGAAGATCGTGTGACATTTCTTTGACCTGAAGTTTGTGAAATAACTCATTAATGTCCACTGTGAAGGTCATGTTTTTCATCCGTCTTCCCACACGTCTTCTCATAGTAATCAGTGTGACATGGAGCCCTGGAGAGTCTCACTCGGCTTGAGCCCAGTATTTAACGGAGAGGTCTCTAGGCTAACCGTATCTTAAGGGTGACTTGTGTATGACGTGTATCTCTCACACCAGCTGATCTACCATACTAGTAAGACATCGTGTCTCATATATCCAAACATCCTCATGTCTCTTACCGTTACCCTACATAACCATAACTCTCAAGAGTTATAGATTTATTTTCAGGGACAGGGTATGTCTGCTCTGTACTCTATGAACGACCCATCAAACCACTCACCCAATATCTCCCAGGCCCAGGTCGAAGAATTGCTTGTCATTCTGAATGTTCCCCTTTGACCTCTTCCTGCTGTAAAGGAAATCTACTCTGCAATGCTCCATCATTGGTCTGCCAGTCTTGATGACTTTGTGTCCTGATGGAGTGTGTCCATTATAGCTGCATTCCGAGGCCCATAGGGAAGGGATCTATGTGCTCGTCACCCCAGCGCTTAAACAGAGCCGGCGCAACTGTGTGCTTCTCCTGCCACATCACCCTTAATGCATTATTCAAAGTTCCATCACAGTTGTTGGAAGACTTGTTTAGCTCTGCAAGATAAAACAGGGACTGCAAGTATCGACAACAGTGAGGTCCCTTCTGGTCATCAGAAATGCACAGTCAGGGTAAAAAAAACAACAGAGGTTGCCGCAAAGAGATCAGATCCAAGAATTGAGTTTGCTTCACGCTCGGTGTAATGGCCGATTTATATCTGCTTGTTTTCCTTTGCCGTATTGTGCTCTCGTACGAGAGACGTGGCTGAAGACGTCTGGTGTGTTCTCTGATCTGACTTTAGACATGGAGCCTCAGAGCGATGTTTTGACAGCACAGTGCATTGAGATAAATGGCTGTAATTTGATAAGGGGGCGCGGTCGCACCAAGGCTAAGGATGACCTTGCCTTGAAGAAGACCTCTTTATTGATTTGATGGTTTATTTCTCTTTTGTTGTTATTATTATTTATTCTCTCCCTCCATGTTGCTCTGTCCTGGGTTAGTCATCTGTGTGTCCTGACATCATGAGTTGTGCATCACCACCACCACCACCACCACCACCTCCACCAGTGTAGTAGAGCTTGAAGCCTGTTATTTGGGTGGGATTACTTTCTGTTCTTGACCTGTCTGTGTTTGATGTCAGCTGTGATCTCCACCATCTTTACGAGACTGATCTTTGTATTGCTCCCCCCCCCCCTTCTCTCTCTCTCTCTCTCTCCCTTTCTCCCTTTCTCTCCCTCTCTCTCTCTCTCTCTTCCTCTCTCTCTCTCTCTCTCTCTCTCTCTCTCTCCCTTTCCCTCTCTCAATCTCTCTCTCTCTCTCTCTTCCTCTCTCTCTCGCGCTCTCTCTCTCTCTTCCTCTCCCTTTCCCTCTCTCTTCCTCTCTCTCTCTCGCTCTCTCTCTCTCTCTCTCTCTCTCTCTGCAGCTTGCTGAGGTCCAGCAGGGCTCAGTCAGCTGCCTGGACTCCCTGCGCTGCGTCGGCCCGGAGGAGCAGGAGGGGCCGGGCGTCCGCGTCCGGCTGGGCCGGCTGGTGGAGCGGTTGATGGGCCGCTGCGCGCCTCCCAGGGCCGGCAGGTGCGAACGCTCTCTCTCTATCCTCTGCTGCAACCGCATCAACTACAAGCTGGAGTGCGACGAGGCGCCTGCGCTCGGAGACTAGCCTCCCTTCTAAAAATAGAACACACACACACACACACACACACACACACACACACACACACACACACACACACACACACACACACACACACACACACACATAGATACACGTGAAGGAGAGGCTATTTCAGAGCCGCTCTCGTGGCTGTAAGCCCTAGAAGCTGAAGCTTGACCAGTTAATCCCACTGGGGACCTGAGCATATCAGAACCCCAAAAACCACACACACTCACACACACACACTCACACACACACATACTCACACACACACACACACACACACACACACTGGGTTTATGGACTGAGTTCCCCCCTCAGCACCACCCAACACACACATTCCTTTAGAGTGGGAACAGAACACCCCCACCAGCACCACACAAACCCTGTAGCAAAAAGCGGGGTCCGTTTCAGAGCCCCAGCCCTGCCCTGCCCCGTATGTTTAAATGAAACCTGTGAAGACTTCTGCTAGAAAGGATGGAGAGGCGTGATGAATGGGGATGCGGTGCACTAACTTGCCTTCTTAGTGATCCCTTGTGTTTTTTGTATGTTCTAAAAGCTTTTGAAAGATTGGCATGCCTGCTTGGCCACATTCATAGATAGGCTTTAGCTGGGGCCATGCTTGCACCTCGAGTATCTTTTGAAAGCCACAAGTCTCTCTGTTGTCTCCTGTAGTCCTGCCAAAATGTGTCTTTGCCTGCCCTGCAACCTTTTTCCGAAGCCTGAGGTCTTCTCTTACTGCTGCCTTTCTTGTGTGCCTGCTGTTCTCCCTGTCTGCTCACTCTCCAGTTAATAGTCACTGTCCCCTGTTCGAGTTGTGTTCTGTTCTGCAGCTCCTGCGCCTTTGTTAGCTGCTCAATGGGTCTGTGTGCCACAGAATGTCGTGGTCCCGTGTTTTTTTAGACTCCACTATGAATGACCAGTTTTGTGTGAGTTCAGTCATGCAAATGTAATTGTGGTGAAATGCACACAGCACTCGATGAGGACCATGACATAACCCCTGTCTGCCAAACATTCCCAAGTGTGCCACTTTGTTGTTGTATGTGTTTATGTGTGTGGGATGGGATGGGATGGGATGGGATGGGAGGGAGGGAGGGACGCATTTCCTAGTCCTTTGCCTTGCCAAAGTTGCATAGTGTTCCATGTCGATGACAGCATGCACATGTGATGCCCTCCTTCGGTCTCTCTGGCTTTTCGGTCCTGCTGGAATGTCAACGGCAGCTGACTGTTTGTGCTCCTATAGCTGTGAGACCAGACCAGAACCTGAACAAAACAAAAACAAAAACAAAACGCTGTTACAGCCTTACTGCTAGAGCACTGCCACCATATGCGTGAGGAGGCATGTTGCCCATGGCAACGGCGGCCGAGCAGAGACGCCTAATCCGGAAGCTGATGCCCTGTTGGTTTCCCCCCCCCCCCCCCCCACCTCAAAACAAAAAAAAATCACCAGGGGACCACATCATCAGAGTGCATGTGAGAATGAGGTGTTTTTAGAGGGACATGGGAAACTATCGATTTGTTTTTAAAAGACAGTGAATATATTCAGCTTTTTTTGTTGTTGTCGTTGTTTTTACTTACAACTTCAAGCCTTACCAAGAAAAGGGAGATGAACAAATATGCCTGACATACTGCATGAGAAATGCCTTTGGTATTTTGTATGCTGTTTAACCAGTGTGTGTGTGTGTGTGTGTGTGTGTGTGTGTGTGTGTGTGTGTGTGTGTGTGTGTGTGTGTGTAGGGGGGGGATCTCTGGTCACTCTGTCCAACCCAGATGCATTCCAATTTCCTCATAGCCTCCCCTGTCTTCCCTTCCCCGCGCTGATTGTGCAGCTAGGATCAAGTGAGTGAGTGAGTGTGTGTGTGTGTGTGTGTGTCACGACCACTGCAGTGTGTCACTGGGCTCTATGCTGTGTAGATGGGACCAGTCATCATCAGTTATTTCAATCAAATCTATTGCACTGCTTGCATCGCTTGTTCTTGCTTCTATTTTCTGGTGAAGTTGACAAATCAATGGATTTCACTGGGCAAAAACCACCTAAAAACGAAGCTTGATATTTCTTTCTTTTCTTTCTATCCCCTTCCACGAGCTCTTAAACCGGTTGTCTGTTGTCACAGAGAGGAGTGGATGATAGATTTGTTGCATGATGATGTCGTTTATCTTGTTGGAATGTCACGTTATTTCCCCCTCACTGTGGTAAACGAGAGCATCTGTGGCCACGCACGAGGCATAACCCAAAGACGAGCGTCCTAATCCCCATATCCACTCCAGTCTCTTTAGAGAGGATGCATGACATCACTCTGCAGAAAACTAGAAGAGCGAGTCCCTCAGATAGACAGACGCTCTCACACGGGCCCCCTGGTGGTCAATGTAGTAATGTATACATTCAGCAGAGTATGTGTGACGGGCTATGTGCCTTTCTTCTATCTGTGTAAACCTCCGAAACTCAAAGCCTATCAAATAGGATTTGTATATGGATGCTATTAGATTTTATACTATGCTACTACAGATGTATATCCCCTTATATTTAAAATGCATTAGCTATTTTTGTACGCTATTAGCAAATGTATAATGAAAAGATAGTTGATATATAGGCCTATCTGGGCCCGTATTCACAAAGCATCTCAGGCTAAGGCTAAAAGTGGCTCCTAACTTGCCAATTTAGTTGAAACTCCTTTAAAAATAATGATGGTGGCAGTCCTAACATTGGGTCTCCTATTTCTTTATTTTTTGTTGACTAAGAGTAATCGAGAGAACTCCTACCCATAGACACGGGAAGACCTGGAACAGCAAAACCCGTTAACCCCGTTAAAAAGGGTCCTAGCGATTCGCAGGGAAGTGTTTTGACTCGCATACGTGAATGGGAGAGGCTGCGTGCTCTTGTACAACCACTGCTTACCTGCTATGTTACCTGCTATGCTAACTTACGTATGTGTTGTTACTTCAAAGGACCACATCATTATAAAAAATGACCAACTCGCGGGCTATCTTAGCTTAGCATAGCTCGCTTTTCCTTAGGTAAAGTTGGTCTCGGCAGCTTTGTGAATAGGATGTTGGAGAAAACTCGTAGGAACTTTTAGCGCAACTTTAGGAGTACTCTACGTGGTAAGACCGAATGCTTCGTGAATACGAGCCCCGATGTACTTTATTTCATATATTTACCACAGAGTTACTATATCCTTACTGTACTGAATGATTGTTCTGTACTGTAACTGTTGTAGGCTACTTTAATGAAGCGGTCACCAGGAATGTAGCATGTATGTTCTTCCAGAGGAAGCTTTGTACTGTGTGTTCAGCTCACCCATGTTGCCTCATTCTGTACTAACATATCTCCTCATTCACCTCTTGCTTTTGGTTTTTGTGGAATGCTGTGTGCTTGTGGTCTCCCACAGGTCAAACTCTTAGGGTCGAGAAGCGGTCAGTGCTGCAATGGCTTAGGGGTAGAGAGAGAGAGAGAGAGAGAGAGAGGATCAGGCCACTTCTGCTATCACTGTGGCTCAGGCTGCAGGCAGGTGCTATCCTCCTTACCTGGCATTGCCCAATGCCAGCCTGCTATCCTGGACGCCACTCTGTCTGTTCAGGCCGGATAGGAAAGTCAGTCAGTCAGCAGTGTCAGTATTTAGTTCACACACACACACACACGCACTGGGATTGAGCAGCAGGTGCACTTTTAGGCGTCCCCAGTGCTCTGCGTACAGTTTCAGGCAAAAACACACACACAGACACGGACCTATCCAAACTGCCCCAGCACAAGCCTCACCGGTCCACACACACACACACACACACACACACACACACACACACACACACACACACACACACACACACACACACACACAGACACAGACCTGTCCCAACTTCCCCTGCACAAGCCTCACCTGTCCTCAATTGTCCTTGATGCTTTTAGATCGTGGAGCAACTCGGATCCATACTACTCCAACGACAGGAGCATCTTGACCCTCTCGCCCATCGAGGCCACTCATTACTAGTGCCCCGGAGGCCTGTAGCCTGCGCCCCCCGCCTGCCAGCCCACAGCGGGCGCTGCCCAGTGTGCCCGGACCAAGGCTGGCCTCTTCAGCTCTCTCACCAGCCTCACCTCAGCCAGAATAAACTCACACCTGAAGAATGTGACTGACCCCCTGAGGCAACACAATCAACACACCTCTCACTCACCGACTTCATGCAAACACAGGAAGGGAATCATAATGGCACAGAAGACCAAAGGATTTATCTCATCTAGAGAGAGAGAGAGTGTGAGTAGGAAACAGACACAGAGGATTGTGGTGGTGCTACTCTAGGTTACTGCTGCTTCCACTAAATGACTGATGGGCTGCAAATCTTTCCTGGGGAAAGTACCGTAGACAGCCCATTTAAAAAACAAAACAAACAAAAAAAAAAAGCCATATCTTCTGTGTTTTTTGAAATACCTGATTTTTCAAGGTATGAAATATGAGCGCATTTAGCACTCTAGTTGGGGCGGTGAATGACGTCAGCCCATGAACAGCCCACCCAGGCCTGTGCTCTGGTGTGCAGGTGGAAGAATGGCCCTCATAGCTCACTATGGTACTCCTACATATCAACCTGAAACTTATGTGACCTGCACATTGATTTTTTTTTTTTCATGATTTCTCTTTGTTGTTTTGTAATCTGTTGTGCAATGCATACTTTTTCTTCTCCCCTATCCATCATCTTGTCAATCATCATTCTATTAGCATGCTTTTTTCCCTGTGTGCTTCTGTTCTCTTGGT
Organism: Clupea harengus; assembly: GCF_900700415.2. NCBI lineage: Eukaryota > Metazoa > Chordata > Actinopteri > Clupeiformes > Clupeidae > Clupea > Clupea harengus. The sequence goes on along the minus strand of NC_045161.1, from coordinate 4,330,202 downwards.
TTTTCTTTTGGTTACTAACCACTTTGTTGACTGTGCTGTATGTGTGTGTGCGGTTCATCATCCCATTGCAAGAAGGCAGCGATCAGCCGAGATAGATTCTAACCTGCCTTCGCCTCAGCCGTGGAGGCCTCGAGGTCCCCCACCACACAGAAAAAGCTTCACCTTGGTGCACCAGGGGATTAGTAGATGGTCGTTGAGACAACCGTTTTAAATTTGCTATCGACACAGTAACATCTCTCTCTCTCTCTCTTTTGATATCAGCACGCATGTGGAAAAAACCCTTGATGAGCCAAACTCACAGTATATAAGTGATGGCTTTTGTGGTGGGGGGAACTCACTAAGGGATATAGCACTCTCATTGACTGAAATCTGGGAGCTGTAGCCTACTAAGTCTCTTTTCACAAGATACTTGAATTTGCAGCTACTCAACTGTACCTTGATGATATTCTGAAGCATGACCGCAAGCATTCAAAGAGGTTGCTGAAGCGCTGCTGCTGAAGGATGCATATCTGATAAATTAGACAAACGAGCATCATTTTCTACTGAGGTACACTTTTGAGGTTTTTAAATTATGTTGGTACGTCACATTTATTTTTCAGCACATGCATTGCAGGTGTGATGTCCAGGGCATCAAATAATTTGTGCTCCATGGGTTCTGATCACAGATTTGTCACTTTACGTCATGAACGCCAGCAGAGTTTGGCCACATTGTTGGCGAGGTTCCGCTACACATTTCATATATTTATCATACACCTGTTATGTAGCAAACATATCTTGTCTTGCCCTAAATGACTCATTAGCAATAACAATCAGTTGATACATGGGAATACTTGGGACTAGATGCAATGTCAACTAGCCACTTCCTTGTTTGTTTTTAACCATGTTGAGAAAAAAAAAAAGATAAAAGTTCAGTTACTGGTATTGTACGCTCCTGGCAGTGAAAGTAATGAATTGCTGATGTTAATGAAAACAGTTATATTTACGGAATAAATATGTCTTTTTTTAATATACAAAAGTCTCCTTATGCTTTTTACTGTCAAAAGAACCTGTACTGTAATAAATACCTGTGATTTTATTTTGTAATATCACCAGAGCATAGAAACCACACTGCTGAGTTAATAGCAGCTTATTTTTATGAAGAATTGTGGTTGCTGTGTTCAGTGTACCCACATGCTACATGTAAAACAGTTCCATGATGTCATGATTTTGCAGTTTTGTATTGTGTCTGAAGCACGCTTCACAGCTGCTTTCTAAACAAGACCACAAGAGTTGTCAGGCTTAGGGCCTCTGGCCTTTCAAAGCAAAAATGAATCCAAAGGTAGAGTAATGGAAATGTTTTTCATGAACAGACTTGTATTGTTGAAATGTTAATCATGTCTAATCTGTGTAGCTTCTAGCAATAATAGGTTCACCTTTTAGCTTCCACAGTAAAAAAAAACATGTGTTTGATAATAGTGGTCTAAATTGCTGTAATTTCAAACCCACAGCCCAGGTCCCCTTTGTAGCCAGAGGATTTATGAAGGCGATTTACATGGAGGGATGTGAAGACATCTTTTCTGAAAAATCTCCACTCCAGTTTTATTTACTATAAGAGTCGAAAATCATTACCTCAGTGTATGTTTTTGAGTCACAATCTGAGATTTCATAAAACAAGTCCTTGAAACCGCACTCAAGTCTCTCGCAACATGGCAAGACTCTGTATTCATAGCAACAACACAAATCTAAATGTTTTTCCCTTGAATGCTCAGTACATGGGCATATCGTTTCTCCCAGGGTGGTGGTAGGTGCAGGTCGTGATTAAAACTGAAAGGAAAGGGCAGTCGGACAGTCTGCTTTCTGCTGTGTTTTGCCACGACATCCAGCTTTGGCCTTGACAGCCGCACAGGCACACTCCTGTCTGGAGGAGACAGCGCTGGGCTGGGGGGTCACCCTGCTGGTGGATGATGCCACGCTGACTGCCCGGAAAAGACTGGAACAAACTGTCAGTAGGGGCATGAGTCACACAGAGTTTGGGGCAGCACCACAGGATCAAGAGGACTGAGTGTGAACCCAAGACGGAACAGCAACATTTGAGCTGAATATTAGATTAGTCGTGTCCTGGCCAGAGCAGCAGCAATTACATCAACAAAAGATTGGACTATTTTAGGTGTGCATCGGAACGATTTTCCATTTTACGGTCATTGCTCATTGAAAATAGGATCGCTATCATCACACATGAGCTGTCGGTATGAGGTAATTGGATTACACAGCTTGTGATTGATGACTAAGGTAACTGGAGTTATTCTGGGTTGCCTGTGTGCTTTAGTCTTCAGTACTGAAGATACCCACACGTTTTGTCATTACAACCTCAGGAGTTTGGATGGTTTGATTAGACAGCCTTCCAAGTGTAGGAACAGAGACAGGAAGCAAATACTCATATATGTTTTTTGATTTACTATTTACAACTAATAACATGCATTGTGTACATAAAACATTTTACTGTGCTAAGGCATGCATCAAGAATTTAGTATCCAGAGAAAAAGCTTATAGTCCAATTTGATGGTTGCTTCCCTTCAAGGTGCCAAAGTTAAAAGTTCCCAATAATGATAAAAGATTCTTGTTGTCAATATGCCTTTAAAGCTCAGTGAGTTTTTGTCCGAGTCATAACCCCTCCCCCAGAAACCTTTAATCCTCTTCATATATGCCACTTGTGCATCAATGTTTTTAGTTAGAGGAAATATACAAAAACATCAAAGCATGTCAGACTACCTAAGGAGTTAAGACATGGCAAAACAATATCTATCAGAACAGTGTGAATGTAATGAACAACCTAAATACCGTATATGATCCAGCAAAAGACACACAAGGACACGTCATGAAGCAAAGCCACTTCTGACAACCCTTACAGGCCAACATCTCATTCCCATCTAGCAAAGGCAACCTAGAGGAGAACCGTTTCCAGTAACAGGTGGAAGATGAATCAAGGCAGCATCAAGATTAGAGGCACCTCAGATAACCAGATGCAGAAGTACAGGTGGAACACTGTGCCATTACAATTACCTGGAAAGCCACACAGAATTCCATTTCCCAGTAGCCACACAAGCATACCTAACAGAGGTCACAGTCATAGTGTGGCTGGAAGACGTCCAGAGGACACAGAGTGGAATGTTTTCCTTTACAGACAGCTGAGCACACAGTCTCACCGAGCCCTGGGGAGGGTCCTGTATCACAGGCAACCAACCACAGAGATTATCCGGAACGCCAAAGGGGAGGAAACTCCAGTGTCCAAGTAAAATTGGCGCCAGTGCAGTTTGAATGACACAAATATAACCCCCTTAGAAGGTCTGCACCATGGGCATGTTCCAGACAGGCTAGCACCACGAGACAGGTGCTAAGCCTGCCTGCTGATGTAGATACATGACAAGCCTCCCTTTGGACAAAGCTAAAGCTACAACTAGCACACAGAATAAGTCCAGGTTGGTGGAGATGGGTCAGTATGTGTCCATTCCAGACCCCTAGTCACGAGTGGAAAGAGTGCCCCAAACAGCACACATCAGACAGCAATGTCTGCATATCCTTGATCAACAGTCATTCTGTCCGATGTGAAGGGTGAACTCATGAAAAATGCTGGACCATTGCTATATTGATGCTAGCAAGTGATGAATGAACACAACACGACCTCTCTGAATATAACAGGGTTGTTACTGCCATCCAGGCTCAGGCCCTGGGCTCTGTAAAGCCAAATTGTTTTGGTGCTTTATAAATAAAAATGAGTCAAATTAAAAATAATTCTAATGAGCAAACCAAAAGCATGAAACATAAAAAGACATCTGAGACAAGGAAATGACATCTGCATAGAAAATGTTTATTTCAGTGACCATGATTTGAGGCAAAAATATTGAGATGGTGTTGTATGTCAACATCAAGGCACCCTTTTCATCACTCCAGGAACACAGGAGGGCCTCAGCTGCACACCGTCCCAACTTCTCATCCACAGCCATTTGATCATCATCATCATCATCATCATCAAACATTTGCCCAAAAAAATGACCTATAAAACCCACAGGTTAGGCCTGCTTGTGTTCACATGATGAAGCTTTTGATCACGCTTAATGGAACATTCAGAATGCTACATTACCTCTGGGCTTAGAGGGGGAAACTTGATCTTTACAAGAAGCTGCTCGTGACAGAGGGCCTCATCCACGCAGCCAGGCAGCCTGAAAAAGGCCTCCGCTGGAAACATTTCAGAGGGGCACACGTCTTACCAGCCAACACTGATCACAATATATGAGCCGAAAGAAGATCCGCCTGGCGGTTAGTCAAAAGATTCTTTTTTTTTTTTTTTTGGGAGGAACCACACAGGCTTCACAGAGGGCTGAAGAAAAAAAAGGAAAAAGGCCGAGAGGCAAACAAAAACAAAAACAGGAAGAGCACAGAAGAACAGAGAGAAAAGGACGAAAGGCCCACACTAGTGAGATGACACACTAAACACACAAAAGCAAAGTCAAGAGGACCCAAAAGCTCACCATATGTTTTTAAAAAGACAAGCTGAGATTAGAAAACATACAAACACTTTAATATAATTTACAGTCTTTTTTTCCATCTGTCCCCAAAAGGGGAAAGGCAATAGTTCGGAATCTTCAAGGCAACTGTACAGCGTGATCCAAACCACAATATGTAGTGCTGACTGACTGACTCCTCACATAATAGTAACTACAGCTATTAACACCCGCCAGTCTCTCCCTCCTATAATATATCTCCTATGACATCTACAGTACCATCTCCCTCCTCAGTCGCTCAGACTCAGGCAAGATCTTATGCGCTGGCCTCCGCCTCCACCTCGGCCTCTGCCTCCTCCTCCAGCTCCACTAAAGCAGCGTGCCGGTTGGCCTGAGAGCCCTCCTTGAAGAACACCTTCTTGATGACTCCTGCCTTAGGAGCACGGATGGTGTGCTGAGAGAGAGACAAAGACAGACACACAGAGAGAGCGAGAGAGAGAGAGAGAGAGAGATGGGAGGTGAAAACCTTCAAACCAAGTTGAAATATCCAGACAAATTTATAGCGCAGACTTTGGTACATAAAAACTGGGGCCTTGGCAGAAGGAGAAAGAAAACTCATTATAAAAAGTGCTTTCGTTTTAGACCAATATTAGATTATTGTGTCTCTTGGCAGAATGGGTAACGTTAGAACACAAAGCAATATCATCAGATCCCCACAGCTGATGTTTGAAGGAAAATACATTCATGCCACGTGCCACAGCTCAAATGAGCAGCTTGTCTGCTTGTTTTCTACAGACAGATGGGGAAATCAATAAGAGCGTTTGGATGCTCTTAACAAGTCATACCCAACAGCAGCTTCAGTAGATGAGACTGCAGTCTACACAGTCATACATAGACACATCCACTAGATGACAAGATCTGCATAGGAGCAGTTCAACAAAGTACTAGGAGACTACAAGTTTCCCCTGACCTGTAGCAGGAAATAAGTCCATGGAACAAAACAACGAAAAGTTACTTATTCTCTTAGTGCCAAGATGGATATTAGCTGGCCCAAAACACTTCCCTGGAGCAGTGGAGAGGACTTATGGTTAATGGAATAATGGGAAACATGAGCGTACCTCCATCTTCATGGCAAGCATCACCATTAAAGGATCTCCCTTCTTTACTGAATCGCCTGCTTTCACCAGTACCTGAGGGAGAGGAAGACAAAGGAAGGCAGAGTAAGTCTCCACAGACAATCATCAAATGATACATCCTTCAAATGCTAGAGGGGAATACATACTTCTAAAGTTAGAGCCATAAATGAATGTGCCATGTTTTGGGAGCAAGAGAGCTAAAAATGATTTTTTTTTTTTTTTTTTTTAGGGTTGTAGATTTCATTTCATCTTTCAGGAATACATAGAGGATTAGCATAAGCGCATCTTAATCTGGCTTCATATGACCCCTAAAAATATTAGTGGACTAACTCCCCCATCTGCTTCTTTAGACCAATAGTGATTCCTGGTTGTGCAAGTCTCACAGAGAGGTGCAGATGAAGGCTGTTCTGTGGAGGGGAGAGGAAGGGAAACATGCTAGAGCTCTCTGTTGTTGAGCCAGACCATCCGTGGGAAAGCACCCTGGTCACGGCCCAACACTTCTGGAAGCAGGCCATACACAGCCACCAGCACAGGGGGGCTTCACTCCAAGAACACAGGCGCGAACGCTCATATTATTTGCTCTATGTAGCACAATCAAAACAGTTTGTGTTGGCTGATATTACGCATCCCGTGGTGGATGCTTTGGGTGAAATACAGGCCCTACCCAACGCCTTCTGTAAACCGCCTGCATTTGTTAGCCAGGAGGCAGAACTGATGAGGGAGATCAGGGGGTTGGGTACACAGATGGGGCAAAAATAGGAGACTATTTGAAACTTTCTAGTTTAAACCTTTTTGGCTTTGCGTATTATCCCCCACAGTACCTTCTCAATGGTGCCCGTCATGGGTGCCACTGCACCAGCCTGAGACCCAGACACGCTGATGCCCGCCAGGTGCTTGGGCACGGGCACAGACACCTCAGCGCTGCCCTCCTGAAACAGTCAAGGGGGAGGAAGTGAAAGACAGGATGAGTGAGGGGATGAGAAACAGGGCCAGAGAGATGAGAGAGAAACTACATTTACATTTAGTCATTTAGCAGACGCTTTTATCCAAAGCGACTTACAAGGATGTATACACATTTTAACATTTACACTGATGGCACACTGCACATCAGGAGCAATTAGGGGTTCAGTGTCTTGCTCAAGTACGCTTCGACAGGGAATCGAACTAGCAACCTTCTGATTACTAAACGACTTCTCTACCTCCTGTACCACTGTCGCCCTAACTAAACTAAACTAAACTAAACTAAACCACGACCATAAAGACTAAGAGGAAGAGGGGACCCACCATGGAGAAGAGGTGCACGGTGTTGTCCAGGATGACCAGTTTGGGCCGGGACATGGTGCCGCTGACCGAGCATCTCAGGTACGTGGCGTCGCCCTCCTTCTGCAGCTCCCCTGACACATGGAACACCTCGCCTCCAGTCTGACCACACACACACACACACACACACACACACACACTTTACATTCTTAAGAGCATTTCCACAATGCATTTCTACGTCAGGTATTTAGCACACAAAAAAAAGAATCCAGAGGGATTTAACCCAGTAATTACAGCAATTAACCCAGGTCTTCTTGCGCCATGCAAATTATCTCAGCGCTTTGGATAACAGCTAATATTCATTAAGATTAGCAATATTAGTGCATAACACATTATCTAATATGACTATGGTGAAGCAGAGGTCAAAGCGAAGTGTAACTTATTTTAGACACCCAGACAGACAGACAGACAGACAGACAGAGTCACCAAGCCGCTGTGGCCTGAACACAACATTCCAAACCTGCTGGCCAATCGATGGACTAGGGAGAGGTGTGGGACTTACCTTCATGCTGTATGTTCCATCTGCGTTATATGTGACCAGCAGCTGCACCTCTGCAGAAGAAGAAGAAGCACACCTCCAGTCAGACACCAGTGACCACAGCATGATGTCATCATCATATGCCTGCACTAGCTGCCAGATTGCCTCTCCAGTTATTGTGGGATTCCTTCTCGTGATCAATGCCCAGGCATGAAGCGTTCATAAATGATTCAGTTCAAATCTGCCGTCTGACGAACATCAGCCTTGACATGTAGGGTGACCTGATCCATTTACATTTACATTTAGTCATTTAGCAGACGCTTTTATCCTAAGCGACTTACAAGGATGTATACACATTTTACAATTACACTGATGGCACATCAGGAGCAATTAGGGGTTCAATGTCTTGCCCAAGGACGCTTCGACAGGGAATCGAACTAGCAACCTTCTGATTACTAAACGACTTCTCTACCTCCTGTACCACTGTCACCCCTGATCCATGCACCTTAATAATCAGAATGCTAACAAATCGGACCACGCTGCTCAACATGGACGTAACATGACATCACAGCTTCCATATCACCCACTGGTTCCATTTCTGAAAATGTCTGACTTCAATCTGTCTTAGTGGAACATGAATGTACTTACGTCAGCAGAATGTAAGATTCAATAATAGAACAAAGATATGAGGACAAAGCCAGTGCTGGTCTAATGGGCTTCTCAATGGAGAAAAAAAAGATTCATAGACAAATCAATGTCATTGATGCACAACTAAGTCAGGGGTCCATTAAAATAATGAAAAAGAAGGAACTGAAGTGCTTCAAGGGCACATTTGATAACTCAACTTCAAAAACCTTGATTTCTTAGAAATGCTGTGTTTGGGAGGGGAAGGGGGGGGGGTGTACAGGAATGTGGAGGCAAAGCAATATAGAGACAACAGTCATAAACAAAAGTAATTGCACAGAGAGAGAGAGAGAGAGCGAGAGAAGAGTGTGCCAACTCGTACGTTATCAACCCTGACGTATGAGGGACAACATCTGTTGCTGCGTCTGAACTTACTGCTTTCTCCCAGCTGAAGGGTCATGGTTCTGTTGAACAGCACATTCAGACGACGGCCACTGCTGAAGCCAAACGGAGAGAAAGGGTCTGGGAGGGGAGACAGTGAATTAGAGCCAGCCAGCTATGCCCACACCATTAACCAGAGTAGAGGAGGCACCAAACACTTCACATTTCAGTTGTCTGGAGGTTGATGATGCATGTGGGAGAATGGTGGCATTCAAGAGGAAACTAACTATGAACTGATTGTTCATATATGTGTGTGTGTGTGTGTTTTTCTATGGAGAAAAACAGGCAGAGACTGGGTGGGTGTGTATGTTTCTCACCACTGAGTTAGATGCACTCTGTGCTAGTGTGTGTGTGCGTGTGTATCCTCACCATTAGAGCTGCTGTTAAACTCCTGTGTGTGTGTGTGTGTGTGTGTATCCTCACCATTAGAGCTGCTGTTAAACTCCTGTGTGTGCGTCCTCTCTCTGAGCAGCAGGCCCAGCGCTGCCTGGCACAGCACCTCCTTGGAGGGGGCCTTTGGGGCGGGGAAGAGCTGCTCGTAGTACTGAGGGATGAATTCGGTGTGAACGTTCCCCGCCTCAAACTCTGGGTGACCCGACAGACTCAGGAGGAAGTCTATGTTTGTGTTCAGACCCACGATCTAAGGGGGCGCGAGACACAGGGAGACAGAGCCATCAGATGAAGAGGACGGACAGCTCTGAAGACATCAGACTTTAAGAGTCAAACCCAATCCCAGTACGGGCCTTGACACTCTATGCAGCTTCTCCAACAGCTTCGTCCTGAGCCTCATCTTCATTACAATTGATGAAGACCCAACCAGGTAAGGAAGGAAAAAAAAAAAAAAAAAAAAAAAAAAAAAAAAAAACACCTCTCTGTTTGTTCCTGAAGTCATCCTGGTTGCTTGCTTGAACACTCAAACCTTGCTTTCAAATGTACATACATCTTGGTAATACAGACAATGATTTTTTGATTTCTACGTAAATCTGTGCCCCAGGGTGGGGGTCTCTCTCGGGGGGGGGGGGGGCTTACGTTGTACTGGCGCAGGCAGTATCGGAGCTTCTTCAGCGCGGCGGCTCGATCCTCTCCCCACACCACCAGCTTGGCAATCATGGGGTCGTAGTGCACGGACACCTCGTCGCCTGACACACAGGAGGACACACAGAAGGACACAGAAGGACACAGGAGGACACAGGAGGACACACAGAAGGACACAGAAGGACACACAGAAGGACACAGAAGGACACAGAGGAGGACACACAGAAGGACACACAGAAGGACACACAGGAGGACACACAGGAGGACACACAGAAGGACACACAGAAGGACACACAGAAGGACACACAGAAGGACACAGGAGGACACACAGAAGGACACACAGGAGGACACACAGAAGGACACACAGGAGGACACACAGGAGGACACACAGAAGGACACACAGAAGGACACACAGAAGGACACAGGAGGACACACAGAAGGACACACAGAAGGACACAGGAGGACACACAGAAGGACACACAGAAGGACACACAGAAGGACACACAGGAGGACACACAGAAGGACACACAGAAGGACACACAGGAGGACACACAGAAGGACACAGGAGGACACACAGAAGGACACACAGAAGGACACACAGAAGGACACACAGAAGGACACAGGAGGACACACAGAAGGACACACAGAAGGACACACAGGAGGACACACAGAAGGACACACAGTCATCAGTGTCAAACTACACAATAAACATTGCGGGCCGAAGCCTCGTTGTGTAGGGCTGTGCGAGAGCGGACGCTAGAACCGGAGCGTGGTGGGCGGCGCACAACACACCTTCTCGAACGCCGGTCTCGATGCGGGTGACTTCATCGCCCTGCGGGGTGGACAGGTGCAGCAGAGGGCCCGCCCCGGGCAGGAAGTCGTTGTTGGGGTCCTCGGCGTAGATGCGCGCCTCAAACGAGTGACCGTTCAGAACGATCTCCTCCTGAGTCAGAGGCAGCTTCTCCCCTGCTGCAACCTGAGCAATAGGACATTAATAATCAGCTGAGCATCGGAAGTGCAAGAGTATGGATCACAATTATGAGTTCAAGGATTCAGTGTTATTTCTAAACAGTTGGATGCCACAGTACAGTCATGACAAAATACATGATAAATGTAATTATATTTTTTAGAATGCATGCAAATGAAGAGGGCAAGATGACTTTACACAACCGGTGATTTAATACGTTTCTCTGAGATTAAACAGCAGTCAAGCACCTAATGTTAGCAGTGTTTATTTGAAAGGCTAAACTGGGTGTAGAACAGCCCTACTTCTTTGGTAAGCCTTCACTAATCAACCCTGATGAAGAAGCGCTGGTTACTTTAGGATGCTGGGTGGACACTGCCCTTCACTAATCAACCCTGATGAAGAAGCGCTGGTTACATTAGGATGCTGGGTGGACACTGCCCTTCACTAATCAACCCTGATGAAGAAGCGCTGGTTACTTTAGGATGCTGGGTGGACCTTCACTAATCAACCCTGATGAAGAAGCGCTGGTTACTTTAGGATGCTGGGTGGACACTGCCCTTCACTAATCAACCCTGATGAAGAAGCGCTGGTTACTCTAGGATGCTGGGTGGACCTTCACTAATCAACCCTGATGATGAAGCGCTGGTTACATTAGGATGCTGGGTGGACACTGCCCTTCACTAATCAACCCTGATGATGAAGCGCTGGTTACTTTAGGATGCTGGGTGGACACTGCCCTTCACTAATCAACCCTGATGAAGAAGCGCTGGTTACTTTAGGATGCTGGGTGGACACTGCCCTTCACTAATCAACCCTGATGAAGAAGCGCTGGTTACTTTAGGATGCTGGGTGGACCTTCACTAATCAACCCTGATGAAGAAGCGCTGGTTACTTTAGGATGCTGGGTGGACACTGCCCTCTAGGGGGCAACAGCCTCCACAACTACAACAGAAATGTCAATTTGAGAAGTTTACTTTATAAAGCACTCAGAACTCTTACAGATTCTATGTCCATAAAAACATGTTTTTGTTTCCATCATTTTTTCTAATCTCTTTGCCACCATTTTGTTTCTGCTCTCTCAGCCGCCAACCCTGCCATCCGTTTTCATATGCTACACTTTCAGCACTGTAGATGGCACATTCTCCATTACTGCTCTATTGAACTGCTTGAACCGAAGGTTTCTTCCTTTGGCCCTGATTTTATTCTTAGGGACCTGCACAGACAGGAATCAGGCAGACATCTCGCTCACCCTTAACTGCCACTCCACCAGGTCTGTTCCGGTGATCATCTCAGACACAGGGTGCTCCACCTGGAGACGGGTGTTCATCTCCATGAAGAAAAAGTTGTGCTGGGCATCCATGATGAACTCCACAGTGCCTGTACACACACAGAGATTAGGCATCCATGATGAACTCCACAGTGCCTGTACACACACAGAGATATGCAATGGCCCTTTCAGCTGGGGTGGCAACATCTAACCACTGTAACTTTTTTCAGCAAATGACAGCATGTAACTAATGTCCATGCATGGGGGCTTCATATGACAGCATGTAACTAATGTCCATGCATGGGCGCTTCATATGACAGCATGTAACTAATGTCCATGCATGGGGGCACCTCAAATGACAGCATGTAACTAATGTCCATGCATGGGGGCTTCATATGACAGCATGTAACTAATGTCCATGCATGGGCGCTTCATATGGCGTAGCGTAAATCTGCTGTCTGTCAGATGTAGTCTTAAAACACGTACAGACAAAAAAAACAAAAAACGTAGACAGAAACAAAATCTTGAACTCCAAATCCTAATCACACAGACACCACTCCATACTTTATGCACTCAGACAGTAATGGTGTCACTGAAGCCCATTGTCAGTCTCTACGCCTCAGGTCGATGTGTCTGTGGAGGGGTTCATGCAGGAGAGTGGGGGTACTGAGGCTGCTCACCTGCTCCCACATAATTGACGGCCTTGGCTGCACGCACTGCCGCCTCGCCCAGTTTCTTTCTCACCTCAGGGCTTATGTCAGGCTGTGGTGGCATGTGCAGACACGACACACACACACACACACACACACACACACACACAGTCAGCAATAGACAACATTCACACAGGAAACACAAGTCCATATTCAAACAGTCAGCACACTTTTGTTTCAGTAAAAATGCAAAGCACATCAGAGCATTTCAAAGCCTCCAGCACTGTGCATGGTGTATCATCTATGGTCTATTATACCCTCCAGCACTGTGCATGGTGTGTGTATCATCTATGGTCTATTATACCCTCCAGCACTGTGCATGGTGTATCATCTATGGTCTATTATACCCTCCAGCACTGTGCATGGTGTATCATCTATGGTCTATTATACCCCGGGCGCCTCCTCTATGATCTTCTGATGCCTCCTCTGGACGCTGCAGTCTCTCTCAAAGAGATACACGGCATTGCCATGCTGGTCCCCAAACACCTGCACCTCCACATGCCTGAGGGAGATGAGCAAGATTTCAGAAAAGTGCCTCAAAGTTGCAACCAGTCACAAAAAGCATATAGCAATACACATATATACACATACACAAACATATATTCAGTCATTTAGGAGATATTTCAAGACCCCAAAAAGTATAGCAAATAGTACGCATTAATAATTTGTATTACACAATGCAACATGTATACTTGGTATTGTTAGCATCATGCACTTCAAGCTGTGTAGCAACAACACCATTTAATGTTTAGGTGTACCTGGGGTTCTTTACAAATTTTTCTATAAGCATGACATCATCATTGAAGGACTTGCGGGCCTCCCTGCGTGCAGATTCCAGCTGTTCATGGAAGTCAGCCTCAGTCGGAGCGATTCGCATTCCCTGCACAGAACAGCAAAGAACAGGGACTCGGATACACATTCAAATGGATGAAAAAAAGACTGTTCATTGAGGTTGAATGTGGATTCTTCACTTCACTTCACTTCACTGCTTACCTTTCCACCACCCCCACGCACTGCCTTGATCATTACTGGATAGCCAATCTTCGCAGCTTCCGCCTGAAGCGTCTCGTCTGATTGGTCCTCTCCATGGTAACCCCCGATGATGGGCACCCCTGCAGCCGACATGATGTACTTGGATGTGCTGGTGGGGAATAAAACTGAATTTTCCTCTCAATATTCTCTGAAACTCCTTCATGTGAAAAATATAAAGCCATAGTTTTTGTCATTGTCTATAAGCAGTGATAGGGCCAATACCTTTTGATTCCCATGTCTCGAATGGCTGATGAGGGAGGGCCTATGAAGATGATGCCCTCCTGTTTGCACTGCTCAGCAAACTCTGTGTTCTCGGATAGGAAACCATAACCAGGATGGACAGCCTGCATTAACAGGCCTCAGTTAGGGTTATATGACTTGAGAGCGCATGCCGCTGAGATACATGAATAAAACAAACAAGCACGGCCAGCCATACCTGTGCACCAGATCTTTTAGCCACCTCCAGAACTTTCTCACTGCTCAAGTAACTCTGTTGGGAGGGTGCTGGACCAATGTAATGAGCTTCATCTGCCTGCAGTTTGAAGAAAAAAGTTTAGTGCCGAGATAAAGACTGACTTTCTAATTAGTTCTTCTATAAAAAAAAAAAATGTCTAAAACTGATAAACTATGGACCACCAAAAAATTAGATAAAGATGATGTACTGCAGAAGGGTATTGTGAATCTTTAGTGTTTTGTAAATGGTAGTTGCTGTACTTTTACAATGTTACACATACTCTCTGTGACTTCAAAGGGAGTTTTCCCTTCTTCAGTATAAAAGGGCTATTAGCTCAAATGAGACCTTGTGAGGGATGTTTGTCTTTTTCACAACAAGAGGAAGCTCTTAGTCAATGTTACAGAGTAGTGTGTTGCTGCTTCATGACGCAACCTTAATAATCTCACCATGGCCACATGCATAGAATGTCTATCAGCATCACTGTACACCGCCACAGAGCGGACACCCATCTTCCGTGCAGTCCGCATCACCCGACAGGCTATCTCTCCTCTGTTGGCTATGAGGACTTTCTCTATCCTCGCTGTAAAGAGCAAAGGCAATGTCAGCATGGTTTTCGGTATTTTAAGTTATATCAGACAAGGGTTGATGTAATCATTTCGTTTTAGATCAAATTACACTCACCCACTGATGCACAACGCACCGATCCTGAGGTCCATAGCAACGCACTGAGATGCAAGAGAAGGTTACTGAGTGCATGACCTTACAGACTTTGCGAAAGTGACTGCTACTCAGCTACCCACTTTGGACATGCCTGTCCCCTTACTTCATACCCCGGAGATGTTAGCAAACACTAGGACGTCCGTAGTGATGTTTAAGACATGTCACCACAACTTAAACCAAGACAATAGACGGATTTCGTCACATTTACAAGAATATCATTATTACAAGAAATCAGAGACAAAGTATGCAAGAGGGGAGGACACTCAATCACATTAGCAAACTAGCTACCCGGCTAGCAAGCAAATAACTTAAACGTTAGCTTTTCGTTTGTAGAACCCTTTCCAGTGGAACATTAAATCGATAGCTATGAGGCTTCCTCTCAAAATGATCAAATGCAGATGAAATACGGTCATCAAATAAAGAATTTCTAAATAGCGAACATCACTTTAAAGGGGTAACGTTAGTTAAATTCGATGGTCAAGGTGCTTGAGGAGCTGGCTAGCTAGCTAGCCGTTGCTAGTGACAATGTTGTGGAGCCAGGGAAAGACAGGGTCTTCATTAATGACAAACTATTCAGTTAAAATACAAGCGTCATACTATGATATAGGCCTATGACCGACAAACTACATGTAAGAAATCGCATTTGTCTATATGGTTTCACTTACTGTGAGAACACTCTCAGACCCTTGTGAGGATGTACTTTCAACAAGACAGCAGCCATGTTCACTGTCAAGCTAATGATGCAAATCAAAATGACTAAATTTGAGCAGCAAGAATGAAGGATTTAAACCATTAACACTAACTGAGATTATTCCATTGGAAAAGTCTCCAAAGATAAAAAGATTTGCAACGTTGTTGATAGAATAAAACACAATTTTCTAGTGAAGTTGTACATTTAAAGTTGTTTGTCCCTTCTGCCTACCCGTAGTTCCATCAGCCAATGACAGTTAACAATATGTAGGAGGTGGAGCAGTCTGCAGAAAACAGAATTAAACATTTAAAATTCAAGAAGCTTTAACGAAAAGTTGGGGCCTTTTGGTGTCATTCAGAGGAGCGGTGTGTATGGTAATATTACTACTGTCACAACAAACAACTTGTTACATACAGATACTCTTCTTCTTACTTGCATTAACAAGACGCACTTATGTAGCCTGTGACGTAGCTCACATGCATCACTGGTCTAATAATAAGTTATTGTTTTAATTGTAGTCTAAAAATGTAGGTTTCATTGATTAAAAGTATTGTGATTGGGGAACCATGCACACGTAAAACAGATAACGCATACCAATTCAATCGCAGTGTTATAAGCACTTTATTTCAGCATTAAATGGGCGCATTGCAATACATTTATGTGCATATTTCATTTCTATGTCGTTTCGCTCACTTCGAACCATGTTTTCCGATGTCTATGCCATGAACATTTCCATTTCTAACCTAAATGTGGTGCAGAGAAATGTAGTTCCTGGCTGTTATGCATGAGTAGTTTTGTGTGAAGCTTTACCCTGGAGTGTTTTTGTTCTGTTAAAATAATGTAACAGTTGTCATACAGATAAAAAAAAATATTTGAAATAGTTTGTATAAATATGTTCACATAGATAATCATGCATATGTCACTTTGAAAATGTGTACGTTTACATGGCTCTTTTGATATTCAGAGTTTATCCTTGATATTCAATATTACAAATGAATGTGTACACAAAATAAGATATCAATCCATTGCATCTAGGTTGTATCACAGGCTTTCATATCCTCGATTGCGATATTCACGAATTACTAAGTAAGATACTACGGCAATCAGGGCGACTCCAACAGCTATGGCCCCAAGTATGATGGGTACGATACGTCTGATGTAGTCCTCCCAGCATTCAAAGTCTGAAATCAAAATAAACAAGGCAGATTGCAACATGAGGGTAGAGTACCCAGGGAAACAGTGCTAACTGACATCAGCGCACCCATACTAATATATACAATTAATTATAAGATAGGCTTCTGCATATTAGAAGTGGTTAAATATTGCACCAGCAATATTGTTACCAGATTTTCTCATTTCATTCTTCTTTTGTACACTTTAGTCATGATGGTATAATTCTCCTACCTTTTCCAAACTGCCCATTTGACAAATTAAAGGGCTGGAATTGTGCAGGTACAATTTTAAGCCTCAGGTCTGAAGCCATCTTGACCACCAGCTCAGATTTACACTTGAAACTGAGTCCTGCGGTGGTTTTGAACAACTTTTTATTGTCCTGTGTCCCAGGAAAGGGCTGGGCTACAGGGGAAAAAAGAGAAATGGCAGATGGCAAAACTACGCTCATATGTTTATCCATGTGACAATGGCATGTACTGCTTTGCATACTTACTTTTGCATTTCTTACACACAGGAGCCGGCTCCAAAAGAGCACTTAGCCTACGGGTGTAATACGCTTTGGCCTCCTGTAGGAATGATTTGTGAATGAGATTAGTTAGTGAAGGTCATTCAGCTGATAGTATATACACATGGAGTACGCAGTGATGTAGTATACAATTTATCAATGATTTTAACATTCATGGAGTTTCAAGTGATGTGTACCTTGACAAAATGGAACTCAAGATATCCCCCATCAAACTCCAAAGAGAGAACAGCACTCGTATTCCCACAGTATCCGGTGGCACGTGTTGCAAGGGGGTTCATGTTGAAATAGTAGAATTTCTGAAAGGTTACATACACAAAATAAATCCATAAGTGGATGATGGCCCATTTTTTTCCAATTCAGTTCTATTTTATTAACTTATATAGCGGCAATAACATTTGACATTGTCTCAATTTATGGATGTTGACATACATTATTACATAATTAGTTCACGTCTCATGTAAATGGGACTAATTACTAATAGGAAGCACTGGGTGAAATGCATGCTCCACTGCACTAAAAATGACAGTTAGTCATTTAGACAGTTGGCAGCTTGGGTGAGAAAACCAGAGTGACATCCCACCAAGAGTTGTGAACTGCTGAGAGGCTGACTTTTAAGTGCTGAGACAGTAATAGCACTTACCTTGTTAACTGTGACCATAAACTCTACTCCCAGAACAGCTTTCAAGCATATGTTGCCGTCTTCAGGGTTTCTTACACTATAGATGCCAAGAAGCGGTGGTGATGGTTTGGGCTGCAGAGAAGGCTTCTTGCCCTTGGTAACATTAAGCAGGCCAGGGGGTGGGGGGCTGCTCTGGTTCTCATCTGCATCAACCGCACGGCCTGCCTCAGAAGTTACCGGGCTTCCTGTTTGAGCAGAGTCTGTGGGTAAGGGGGATAGATAGTGAAGATGTATTGAGAGTAAGCAATGGTGTCAGTCCATAAGCTCACACAGACCCCCATCTACAGGAAACAGTGACTTTCTTTCATCTGATGCCTTAATGAATACAAAGCTGTCACACACATGTACATCTCCACATCCTCTCTTTGATTTTACAACATAAATGACTTTTCCGATTTGAATGCTTAGTTTAGATGTAAAGCCATTTCTTTACACTTCTCGATCATTCACCCCAGTCTGACTATTCACAACTACAACCCTTACAATGCACACACATTTTGGTACTCACCAGTAAGGAGAAACACTGATGATAGGAGAAGCCATTTTGTAAGTTGGTTGACTTTTCTTGACCCATCTATTATCATGTTGGAACCTGTTGATTCAAGTGTTTTGTCTGGTCATGAGATGTATTTGACCCGCTCTTAAAAGCTACATGAGTTTAAAACACACACACACACACACTTTTGCTGGATGGGAGGAGCATATCAGTAATGCAGTCAGTCATTGTGTTCTGACAGTAGGAAGTGGTTAACCCCGTGTCAAAGGCCTATCTACAGTCATTTGTCACGATAGTATTTAGAGAAGATGTTATCAAAAACGTCTTCACTTAGATTGTATGAGAGATATATGTGCATTCTTATATGATTCGTTTCCAGTTAATATCAAATGGGCTTCAAAAGGCATTAAGAGGATAAGATTTGCTGAATACCTCTTAATGAATTCCTTCATTAGAAGCTCCTCCTGTGGTTCCGTATTAGGACAATGTATTTGCAACCTAGTGGGGCAATGTGTCTCTCAATCCAGGGTTTACACCGTGCCCACTTTTTCCTACGTGCACAAACAAATGAGTCTTCCAAATGCTTCTTACAGATTCTGCATAGGAAATCTGCTAAACCTGAGAGAATGGGTGAAATCAAATAGTGTAGGTGGACATTTGGGAGCACTCTGGGTCAAAGGTAGAGAAGTACAAAGTATCCACTTATGCACACAAATCCAGGGTTTGTCAATGCGATTAGTGTAACAGGCTGTTTTGCAAAACAGTGAAGATAGGGCCATGTTTCTCCATTGAAAGTTGCGTTCATTTTGCTTTGGTCATCTAATGAAACATGAAATGATGCTGTCTCAAAACCATTATGTGCCTTTAGAACCTTAACATCATATTAAGATACATTTGTGAAGATTTGTGATCTTAAAAATGTTTTGCCATTACTTTCCCAAATATTTAGTTTTTTTTAGATAAATGCAAAGAATGTCACAGTCTGAGATGAAATGCTGAGAAAAAACAGGATTAAATGAATTTGCTTTGTGTTGTATAAGAGTCATACTTCATGAACAGTTACTTACCGTTGCTGTTATTTCTTGACTTTAAACTCAGAATATCTGAGGTTGCATTATTGATTTTTTTAAGTATCTGACTAGAGAGAGTAACATGGATTGGTAAACATTTGCACTGGAGGTGGTGGAGGCCTGGACTGCTTTCTGCTCTAGATGTGATGTAGTGTGTCGTTTTATTTGGACAAGTGGGTGCGGGGTGTACACTGAATCCTCTGGTATATAACAGTCAATCATTACAGAAGTCCAGAGGGGTCAGGACTGCACACGCCGTTGCTCTCATCCAGTTTCCCCCCTCTTTGGATCTAGGATACATGTTCTTGCCGTGATGCTGGGAGCCAGGCTGTCCGTGCTTTCTCTCTGCTGCCTGCTTTGGGCTTGTGGACAAGGGCAGGAGACCCAGCAGGCTACACAGCTTTTCTGTGATGATAAAAGCGTAGAGGAAGCAGTGGATTCAGCTCTGGTTAAACTTAATGGGTTCCTGACTACGGGAAATCAGTATGCTCTTTATCAAATTCTTGAGGCCAAGAAGGTAGGGTACATTTTCTTTTCAATCCATTTATTCAACTGTTTGATTGTGATACTGACATTTACAGTACAATGTGTTGATATATCCCAAAACTGCAGATATTCAGTAAACATTTTTATGAAAAACCCTTTTTGTTATATTCAGTCACTCCTAAGAAAAATTGACTATGACATTATAAATATCACATTAAACTACTTTAGACAACCCATACCTGTAGAAGTTACACTGATTATCTTTGCAATGTGAGCCACCTTTTTTTCCGTTACAGGTTGAGAATAGCACAGAATTGTCACTGCGCTTCACCAGCAGGCAGTCAGATTGCCCAATAGGGGGAGACAAAGCATGGAGAGACTGTGAATATTTCCCAACTGGTCCTCAGGTGAATGCATGTCTCAGTTGGACAAACTCATTAATGTTGACTATGCAATATTTACTTTCAAACCCCATGTTTTTGTGAGGACACTTGAAACAAATGAAACAATCACATGAGATATTTAGAAACCTTAACACTCATTGGCCAGTTGTAAGTAAATGGCCCCTAAATTGAGGAGCCCTGTCAGTCAGCTGATGTGCTTGCTTGTGTCCCTCTAGGATCCCAAAACTTGTGAAGCAAATGTCTCTTTGGCAGAGGGAAGTCCAGAAGTCCATTTTGTTAGCTGTGCTTCTGGTAAGCTCTGGTTTCCCAATTTGTTTCACAATATCTCTACATGAACCTTGCATGCTTCACTTAAGATAGTTTTTTGTCCCATTCATAGGCGATTCAGTGGACAGATATATTAATTCTATGCCGATTGTATTTTATTTGCCAACATAGTGCTCGTTTCAGACATTCTCTGTGTGAAAAAGAATATTTGTTATTAAAAGAGTGTTGTGTGAGTCTGAGTGATTTTCAAACTCAGTGAAGTTCAAATTTGCATTTAAATTTGTAATCTGTAGTTTAGCAACTGCCAAAATCATATGATAACACAATGACAACGCTCTCCTGTCTCTAGAGCCTTTAGTTACTCGTGATCGAGTCCATTGCCTGGGCTGTCCAGAAGAATTGAATCCAGATAGTGAGGACTTGAAAGAGCCATTGAGGTTCACGGTTGGACAAGCAAACAATGCGCATAATGAGCCCTTTCTCTTTATATTGAAAAATGTTGTCTCCGCTTCAAGACAGGTATGTATGTCTTCATCGGTGGGTTAAACATATTCTATTCAGCATTCCTTTCTTGTCTTTCATATTACTTCACGCCATGCAGCCATCTTCCATTATGACATGCCACTCTTATGTATTTCAGTGTACTTGTTTTTGTGAAAATCTGTGTCCACAGCACAAAACTAAAATGACTGTCTGTTGGATAACTTATAGGTGGTAGCTGGATTCAGGTACAAACTGAGATATAATATGCAAAGTAGCAATTGCACTAAAGAGGACTATAAGGAGGTGACAGAAGAATGCCACCCACATGAAAACCCGGTATATTGATTTCTTTTATTTAATCTCAAATGTAAAAACATATTTATTTTGTTCTTGGATATTCTGAAAATCAATGTTTTACCTGCAAGACACCTGTAAATGTCTCTGACTTTACTTTTAATTTATGCTTTGTGTCTAGATGTATGTGAAATGCAACTCTACTATTGATGTGGCCCCATGGCGGCATGAAGTACCAGATGGCAGTGTCACCTGTGAGCCTGGTGAATTTATTGTAAGTGTAGTCTAGTTCGACTGTTAACATTGCGTAAAAAAATTGTTGGACAAAAAATGGATCAAATTGTCCATTTGCAGCCAGCGCATGACCCCTTACATTTGAAGTGTCCTCTTCTATATCCAGACAACCACAAATAATTTATCTATTCATCAAATGAAAAAAAATGGTTGGCAGTTATGCTAACATACCTTCTATTTAACCATGGTAGACGATGATAAAACAAGGGCCTATGTGTTTTTTTTTACTGTAATTTTGGCTGTATATGCACTATATCCAAACAAACAAATCTTCTGTCTGAACTAATATATCCTATAAAGTTGTCATTCTAAATTTACGTTTAGACTATTAATACGAGGAGGAGACCTCCAGGGTGGACTCCACTGAGGACCCTTGTTGAACCTCCAACGGCTGCCAAGAAGGAGTCCTCAGAGGAGGAACAGGACATCCCACTAGAAGCCTCCACAGTTGCAACAGATCTGGAGATGACTGTACCTCCCACCATGGTGCCTCCTATGCTTCTGCCCTTCGACACCCAGACCTTTCAACCTTTCAACTGTCCCTCAAAACCCTGGAAGCAGTTTACTCCACCGACTGCTCCTGCCCCACCATCGACAAGTACCTCAAATACAGATGGGCTTTTCAACGATTCAGATTTGTTAGGATGAATATAATGTAGCCTTTCCACATGTATAAGAGGTGGTTTGTAATAACAAGGAAAAATGTCACTGTGCTCTTATTTGAGAAATGCTTAATAAACTATTGACTTATTTCAGAATGTAAGGAAACTCAATAAAATTTTAAAGTAATTCTCTATTGCTGAGACCAAACTGAAAGGGGACGGGGGAGGTTAGATGGTTGACTCACTACCCAACACTTGCTAACTAGTGAGTTGCATTTAAACTGGCGTTGGTCGTTTGAAAATAACCAGATAGGCTGTTCCTTTGTAAATAAAGTTATTTTAATTGTCCAAACGGGAAGAACCTTTCCTAGGCATCTCATTCTCTCATAACACATTGGCTCAGACATCAACTCGAACTTGAGTCCAGACTACCACGACATTAGTTACCAACACTAAGTATGTTTCTGATACTACTCAACTAATTTTTACAAAATGTCCTGATTCACCAAAAGGCATATATAGACAAGTCTGACTGTGTTTCCCACTGTTCAGTTAAGTCCTTTCCAAACTACCTTCATGGACACCGCGTAGCAACCACAAATCATTTAATTTAACATTATTGCGTTATCCCTCCGCTGGAATATGTAGATCGGTGTTAGATGCGGCATCCGGTGAAGTATACCAGCATCTCATGTGGTGTTTTTCTATCGGTTTAATATACTGTTTTTGAACATGGGTGTGGGTACCGGTATATCATTTAGTGGAGAAAATTAAGTGGAATAGTTAAATAGGTTCTTCACCGGAAGTTTTGCTGGTTGATTTAAATGTTCTGCCCTATTTACGTACTTCCTCTTCAGTCGAGCCCCGAAGACGCGGCCAGATCATGTCAGGCGATTCTGCTGATTATAACAGGTATCAGCGAAATAAATATCTGTGTCATTACGTTCTAATTCAAGAAATCTCGATATGCATGCATTTTTCTTTGAATGTGTATTTTGGTGTGTCATGCACAACATTAATTATGCCTGAACGATTACCCAGCTGGGGTTGCTAGCTTGCTGGTGGTGTCGGTTTGACAGCAAGCGACCCAGCCTGCAAACTACGCAATGGCAGTGAGGAGGGCCCTGGTGGGCTCTTTCATGGTGTATGTAAATGAGCAGTTTGGCAAGTATAGCTTGCATTGAAGAACTGTAAACGAGCTATTCATCACAAGATAAACTACCATGCTAGTAAGGCAAGCCTAGACAACGCATATAATTGGGTATGAAGTGCTAGTATAGCTGGTTGATGGATGATAGCCAGTTAAAATTGGCCAGTAACCTTAACACTGGTTAGTGTACTAGCTTTGTGACGTTATCTACCCATTTGAATTTAACGTCACATTTTTTACATAACGATGTTCAAACTAATGTTGGTCGATTGGTCAGCTAGGTAATCACCATCATAGACATATATACACCTATGGTCACCATCACTTCTTAATAGAAACAACAACGTTATCAGTAGTTTGCAAGCTTGATGTGCTATGATAATCTAACCGATAGGCTACTACTCAAATTTGTCAGCATGCCAATGCTCGAACCCCACTCTGATGTTAACTTGCACAATTTGAAGAATAAAGGTTGAGCGAAGCGTATTTTCCCTAATCTTATTCAACGTGTCTTGTCAACAGCTGCATCAAACAACAGAAGCGAAGTAGTTCCATACCTACCGTTCTCTGAACATATAATAAACGTTATCGCTAGTCAACTCTCTGTTAGCCTGGGGAGGTGGGTGTGTTCACGTTAGCGCGGTATGATCTACTGTGATCTTGAAAGTCTACTATAATTACTTGGCCATGTTTTAACTTAAAGACTTACATGTTTGCACTTGGCACACATTCAAACTAACGAAAGCGCTTTTGAAGAGAAGAGGTCAGAACTGCTGTCAATTGTCAAAGTAACGTGATTCAATGCTAGGTCAGCTGTTTTCCGCCAGGCTCCACAGAATAATGTGCCAAGATGTTCCGACGATAATTTGAGTTAGACATGGTGAACTGTCAGCTTTTCTGATTCGTACATTTAGTTGAAATTGGTGGTGTTTTGAGTTGTCTGCTGGATAGTGCCAAATTATCGAAGATTTTGGAAACCTCCTGAAAGTGTTCTCACGCTTTATGGCTTAAAGCATCACGTGGTTAATATTTACTTCAGGTGTCAGTGTTGGAAAAACACATTATCTTTATTTTGTTATCGATTGCTTTTAAAGCTCCAGAGATAGAGACCATGGAGGCCCAGATGGAATGGAGCCTGATGGTGTCATCGAGGTAAGTTGTGGATTAGTGACCGTTTCATTGCTTCAGTTTATAACCTGCTTTACATGTGAGCCTTCCCTCAAACTGGTGTTGCGAGCTTTAATTTACATATTTTGTAGAATGGTAAATTGATGCTTGTTTGAATACATAAATAAAATATCCCAAACAGCATTACCAACCCATGTTGGCTTTTTAACACTCTCAGAATCAAACTACAAGTAGCTAATGTTTCCTGGTAATATGATGAGCATTATCTGGTTTTGAAACTTTAAAAAAAAAAAAAGTGTTTTTTCTTGTTGTGCATTTTTAGAGCAACTGGAATGAGATCACAGACAACTTTGATGACATGAATCTGAAAGAAACCCTCCTGAGGGGAATCTATGCCTATGGTTTTGAGAGGCCATCTGCGATTCAGCAGCGGGCAATCATTCCATGCATCAAGGGTACCTTAAAAAAATTACAATACCGATGATCGTCTTCCCAGTATAATAGGAATTATAGGAATTACTTTCCATAATGCAGTAACTGCTATGGGGGTTAAAAACTCCTCATTAGTATATTTATGGGCACATTCCAAGTCTGGAATGAACCAGCAAGTTGAGATTGTCTCTAATGTGAAGTCACAAGCTGAGAGTGTCTCCTCTTGTGTTTGTGCTTTAATTTTAAAGGTTTTGATGTTATTGCTCAGGCCCAGTCAGGCACAGGAAAGACAGCCACTTTTGCCATTTCCATCCTGCAGCAGCTGGCGATTGAGCAGAAAGAGACTCAAGCTCTGGTACTGGCTCCAACCAGGGAGCTGGCCCAGCAGGTATGCTGCTCCTGAGGTGTTAGCCTCAGCATGAAGGTAGTGTGGAAGATGCTCTTAAGGGTACTTAGGTTTGCATCAGTTCATAACTTGGCAAGTGACATGTGGGCTCAGGGATGGGGAGATTGATTGAATTCAGTATTGGGATATTTTGTTGGGTAATATCGCATTTCAAGGATCAACCTCTTTTGTGTCGTTAATATTTAAAATGGGCATAAATAACAAAATGCATTAATTTTAGCCATATGGTATTGATTTATTTCGTTTTTGACTATTATTACTACTACTTCTTTGGGGATTTTGAAAAATGTCAGTATTAAAATGAGCAAAATAGCAGTGCTTATGTATTGGTGGCCTAAACTCTATTGATTCCCATTTACAATTGATTTGATTCTGTTGTTAAACATGGTAGAGACTTTGAATGTGTCCTCCTTCTGTCATTGGTTGTTGAAAACCCAATATGGATTAATGTAAATTTGATACAGCATCAACATTTCTACTTTTGTGTGTGTTTAGATCCAGAAAGTCATTTTGGCTCTGGGTGACTACATGGGGGCCACCTGTCATGCCTGCATTGGTGGTACAAATGTACGCAATGAGATGCAGAAACTCGAGGCGGAGGCTTATCACATAGTGGTAGGGACCCCCGGCCGTGTCTTCGACATGGTGAACCGCGGATACCTTTGTAAGTGATCTTTGGCAATTGGCCTGGAAGATTCATGTTATTTGAGTAGTAAAATGATGCTCTACCATCTTTCGGGACTGACTTCATAATGGAGAAACTTTGACTTGTTACTGATTGCTACACCATAACCTGATGAGTTTTGGATGTTTTCAAAGCGTTGTTTATGGCAACAGTGTGTTTCTTTCTTGCTACAGCTCCTAAGTGGATCAAGATGTTCGTTTTGGATGAAGCTGATGAAATGTTGAGTCGAGGATTCAAGGATCAGATATACGAAATCTTTCAAAAGTTGAGCACCAACATCCAAGTGAGTTGCTATGATTTAAAAAAATGTTTTTCCCAATTTAAACCGTTCCAAGAGATGCAAGAACTTTGCATAGTGTTCTCGCCATGTAGCCAGCTACACCGTATTAGACCAAACTGAACTGTGTGTAGAATGAATGAATGGGCTCTGTGTGTGGACAGGTTGTGCTTCTCTCGGCCACCATGCCATCTGACGTGCTGGAGGTGACCAAGAAGTTCATGCGGGATCCAATCCGCATCCTGGTGAAGAAGGAGGAACTTACCCTTGAGGGTATTAAGCAGTTCTACATCAATGTGGAGAGAGAGGTGAGTGTGCCTCCTTGGCTTAAATCCGCACTGGCATAGCAACAAAAATCAACAGGATCAGTGTACTGAACTTATGACAGCCAGCTGTGACATTATGCCTTTCAAGATAAAGAACTTAGCAGAGAACAATTTCCGAGGAGCTAGAAGATATCAACTACTTATCGTTTAATTATGAAATGAAAATCCTGTCCGTCCAGTGTTCCAAGTACTCTTGTAGAAGCCAGACCATAGTTAACATGGCCGAGACACACATCAACTGAGACTATGGAGGAACTGCTGTTGCTGAATCTCAGAACTCCTACTGGGAGGTAAAGATGCTCAATGTGGCATTCCCATGGACTTGTATGAAGACGATTAACTTAAAACCAACCGAAGAGGGCACACGTCACCTCGCTACTCATTGAGCTCCACTGGCTGCCGGTAGCTGCTCGCATTGAGTTCAAGTCACTTATGCTTGCCTACAGAGTGCTTGCTGGTTCTGCTCCCACCTACCTAAATGCTCTTGTAAGGGCAAATGTTACACCCAGGACACTGCACTCGTCTAGTGAGCGTCGTTTGGCACTGCCGTCTGTGCAAGCACGGCAATCCAGACTATTCTCATTTGTAGTTCCTCGTTGGTGGAACGAACTGTCTAGTACTACCAGAGCAGGGGCGTCCCTCTCTACCTTCAAGAAGCTTTTGAAGACCCAACTCTTCAGAGAGCACCTCCCTTCCTAAACTGGCACCTTGACTAGTGCTTAACTTGCACTTCAGCAGTTACATTCCTGCACTTATTTTTCTTTCTATGTCGTTTTTCTATTTTCTTATGTAAAGTAAAGTAGTATTTATTGTTCCACCAGGTTTTTATTGCTCCTAGCTTGACTGTTCTCTCCCTTGTATGTCGCTTTGGACAAAAGCATCTGCTAAATCAGGGGTTTTCAACTGGTCTTGTCCCAGGGACCACCATTCTGACTAGAAAGTAATTTGCGGCCCACTGATGTGCCTGCACGCGCGTGCGTGTTTGTAACCGCCGCCACCACGCCCCCTCCCCCTGCACACATATTCAGCCTATAACACTTAAATATGTGAAATTATCAGGGTACATCACTTGCCATGCAATACCGCCGCGGACCCCCGGTTGAAAACCCCTGTGCTAAATGACTAAAGGTAAAAATGTAAATGTTAAAGACTAATGCTTTATAAACTTCTGAGCCCCCTATAGCAGAATGAAATAGAAATACCAGAAACCGAAAAGATGTGAATTTCCCTTTGACCAGTGTAGTGTCCCTATTCAAGGACATAGTAATGGTGTTGGAGAGGTGACCAAACCCCACTACATGTGATGGAGGCCTGTGTTGTCATTTCAAAGGTGATGACCCGTTTCTCTCTTCTCTTACCTGCAGGAGTGGAAGCTGGACACCCTCTGTGATCTGTATGAGACTCTGACAATCACCCAAGCCGTGATCTTCTTGAACACGAGGAGGAAGGTGGACTGGCTGACAGAGAAGATGCACGCCAGGGACTTCACCGTCTCTGCCTTGGTGAGATCATTGTGGGGGGAACGGACCCCACTTGTCCAGAGACATGTTGATTTTTGATCTCTCGTCCTCGTTGTTGCAGCACGGAGACATGGACCAGAAAGAGCGCGATGTGGTCATGCGGGAGTTCCGCTCCGGATCCAGCAGGGTCCTGATCACAACTGATTTGCTGGTAATTTCATTATTTTTAATATTGTGCATTGGCTGTTTAGAGTTGCATAAAGTCATGTTTTTATTTGAATGTAAGTATATAAGTGGCCTAAATGGAATGACGACACTAAATCCAGTTCCATTTGTTGGAGTGGAATCTTTACCCATTCATGATTTGGATGAATAACCGTAGTGATCACGCGGTTACGTGTACACTTTCATTGCAGGCTCGTGGAATTGACGTGCAGCAAGTCTCTCTAGTCATCAATTATGACCTTCCCACAAACCGAGAGAACTACATCCATAGGTTTGTGCTTTTTTTGGCCCCTATATTTGCACTGCCCTGTGGTCTTTAAAAGGAATACATTTCATTGCAGTGCTCTGTTATCTTCTCGTTGCACAGAATTGGACGTGGTGGCCGTTTCGGCAGAAAAGGAGTTGCAATTAACTTTGTAACCGAGGAGGACAAGAGGATTCTTCGGGACATCGAGTCCTTCTACAATACTACTGTTGAGGAGATGCCTTTGAATGTGGCTGATCTGATTTAAACTCTGGGCTGGTGTCTTGTGAGGTGCTCTCTGTGGCTCAAATGAACAGGTGCATTGTGCTTATTTTATTGGAAAGTGGTTACTCTTGTCTCAATGCTGAACCTGGATAAGAAAACTGATATTTTGCAGTGACGCAGCCACGGTGGTGAGTTCTCTTTAGGGACCTCAGGAGGCACGGTGCTCTTAACAGTTAGACTAGGGTGGGGTGCCAGTAGAAATGGGCTCTTACAGAATCTTCTTTCGTAGGTATATATTTCCTAGACCAATACAAGTGTGTGTAATAGATGTTCTTTATCGTTTGATAATTTACTTGTGGACTAAAAGGTATAAGTGCTGTATTAAGTCTGCCAATTTTCTTCAACTAACAAACCTGCAGTTATTCTAGTGCTTGGTTCAGAATTTCTTTCAGAACTTTTCAGATAAGTTTGTTAAATACATTGCACAATTGTTTTAAACAAGTGACCCTAAACCTCTTACCTATGGGCCATAACATAGTAGCACCTACCTGATCTTGGCTTGTACATGACCAATTTTGAAATAAAGTGGAATATGGTTCCTTGTGTGTGTTTCCTGACTTGGAGGCCAAGTGGTTGATGGTGACCCAATCTAAGTCACAGTACTTGTATCTTTAAGTCAGTTCTCAGCCTCCATTAAAAAGCTAAACACACATGGCAAGTGCACGATGCTTTCCACTAACATTATAAGGCAACTCTGCTTGAAGATGCACAAACCCTAACGTTGACCTCACTGGCCCTCAGCGTGTGTGTGTGTGTGTAATACCTTAAAAGTTGTCGGAGTGGCTGACCATTATCCCACACAACCTTACTAATCTCGTGGGACCAAACACGACCTGGGCACTTTCGGACATACATGTGAATATACTAGTGGACCTGCCATCTTGCCAACTCCCTGCAAACAAACCCCTCACACCAAAGGAAAAAAAAAAAAAAATCAAAACACTTTGCTTCAAAAATACAAAGGTTTATCACAAAATGTACAGAGAGGAAATGGGAGATGTTGACAGGTATCCACTAACGGGGTAGTGATGCGAATCTGGCCAGCTCAGGAGCTCTGAGTTGCTTGCTGCATTATCACTGAGGTCAGACTCATCAACTGCAGATATTCATCAGCTCCATCAGCTAAATTCTTATCAACCACCTGTTAAACAAAGGCGACATGACCTAATGTTATCAGGAGACAAAACACTGTTGCAGTATGTTGAATGGAAGTTAACCATTATACCGCCAAGTTCCTGTCAAACAGTTACACTAGTAATCATTTTATTTCTGTGTAGAATGCATCAGAAACTATAATATTAATGGCTAGGAAACAATTATGGTCAATAAAGTTCCTGAAACACCCTTTAAGCTTCAGAGAAACTCAAAATAACAAGCCCCATTTCATTTCTCAAAACAAAAACTCACCGCCATTTTTTCAGCAACGACTGATTTCTGCTTGTCATTGAGGTGGCCCTCGATGATGCAGTCATGTAGCTGATTAAGAATCTGTGTAGCAGCATAGCCATCATCAATCATATTCTGTTTGGAAATGACAGAAGAAACCAGTGAGTATGAAGCGGGGCCTGTCCTGTGTCTACTGAAAGAACTGGCCCCAAAGTACAAGAGACCTGAAACACCAGATTGCTGACTATGACCTAGGAACCTCTGTAGGGCTCCATATATATATATATATGTGACAATTTTTAATAAAATTAAGTAATTATAGCCAGAGAGCCGTTAAGTCTTCCATTTTAAGATTAATGTGGGTGTGTCTTTCGAGGCACGTTGCACAACTGTTGCCATTGCTCACTACATGCAGATGTGGCCAGGTAAGACCACTCAAAATGAAATATAACAACATCTCAATACAAAGCTGGATTTCAGGAGATACATTACACATGTGTTATTACTTATTAAATTCATTGGAATATAATGTCAGTGGATTGCACTGGTTCCTTAAACTGATGTATTTCAGTGGAGGGATCTTGAGGAATCATACTGTATCTTAAGCATTCTTTATAATTGTGATGTAAGAAATGGTTGTCAAACATGTTTGCAAACTTGTTCTGCTGTCTTAACCGACACGCACTGAAACAAGACCAGGCATGCAATCAGAAAACCAGTGAGATGCACATGGATGCACAAGTGTGGTCTGGGGTTTGCTAAAGGTGATTACGACTTACCTTGACTTCTATCTGCATTTTATCAAAAGTTCCTTTGTGACATATCTGAAGCAGATTGTCTATGACATTAGGGGGTACCACCTACACAAACAGATAAAAAAAATCACATCATATCACACTCTTTATAGTAAAACCTTCCCAGTAGCAGAAATAAAGGTCGCTAATGGCCTTGAAAGTATGAAGTCAAATTGATATGCCCTTTTAGTCATTGGCTGCACTCACCCCAGCGATCTCTAATATGATACTCTCTGTGATCTCTGCATCTGCATTGAGCCTGGCTGCACTCTGTAAATATGTGATGGCTTTCCTCAGATCTCCCTCCGACACCCTCACCAGCTCATCAATTCCCTGGTGGAGAAGGAGGAAGAGAAATTCACATTTTCATGAAGTGCCATTGTGATGTTAACAGCAGTACATCGTCACATGTAAACAGTGAGTCATGGTGAAGGAGTGGATTGTACCTGGTTACAGCTTTGGACGCTCTGTTTAGCAGCTGTTGGTCATTTACCTGTTGGGTGTACTTCAGGTTCTCCTTCTTGCAGATTTCTAAGATTCTCTCCTCCTGGATGCCATTGGCAAGAGGCTTGAAACGGAACTTGGAGCATCTGGATGTCAGCGGTTCAATGATCCTGAGGAGTCAATGCACATAAACACAAAGGTTATAAGTCTTTCAAATACTGTTGTGAAAGAAACAGGTGGGAAATGATATATTCTATCTGCCCAAACTTTTCTGGCTATGAGGGTTTTAAGAAAATGGGAGTCCATTCTGTTCCAGACTTCCACCTGTCCTACTATTATTAGAAAGAGCTTGAGTACAGAGTGGGCCTGACGAGACCTGCTGACGTAGTTGCAGATGAGGCAGAAGCGTGTGGTGCGCGCCTCCTTCTCCATGGTGCGTCTGAGGCAGGCCTGGGCTGCGTTGGTCATGGAGTCCGCCTCGTCAAGAATGATGATCTTAAACGGAGGACAAGGCTTCCCGCTGATGGAGAGACGGTCAGACAACATTGAGTATAAAACGTGATTACAGACATCAACAAGTCATTTAGCTTACGCAATTTCTGAAAGCGGGATCTTCATCCCTATATCATATGGTTGAATAGGAGTATGGACCCTATGTAGGTCTCAAAGGTAACTAGAACTATATTTGGGTTTGGGTAATTCAGGAGTGAACAGAGGGGGAATTCTGTGGAGACAGGTTGATGCACTCACTCAGGACGAGATCCTGCTGCAGTTAGCTGGGCAAAGGTCTTCACTTTCTTTCGGACCACCTGGATCCCTCGTTCATCAGAGGCGTTGAGCTCCAACACCCGCTGTCGGTACAGCTCAGGTCTGTGATGGATGACAACATAGAGAACATCCACATGTAAGGAATAATGGACAACACAGCGTTCAGGCAGCAGAAGATGAATCCCATTGGAGGTGGTAATGCGGCCATGACGCCCAGACCCAACCCAAGGAGCTTGATTGATGATTAGACTTAAACGTTTAGTGTCCAATCCCACACAACACCGGAACACTCAATAAATGTTTTTCACTATGAGTGGGAACAAACTGTGTGTGTGTTTGAGTTTTTAAGAGCATCTCCCTTATCGCCTGGGAAATAACAAGCATAGAGGACTTAGACTGAATCTCATAGTTTACTGCAGAGCTCAGATCAGAGCAAAAATCCAATTTTTAAACAGGTGAAGACAGATGACTGATTATAAAACATCAGTCTCTCAATGGAGATAAGCCTCTGTAAAAAAAAATCCCTGCAAATCATTTCTGATATACAAACAGGAGTGTTAAAAAAAAAAGCTCACTTCTTCAGATCCACAATTTAACAAAACCTCTAGACAGCTTTGCTCTGGAAAGGCCATAACATCTCTAATATTATTACATGAGGTCATAACTGCCCTCTAGTGACACAGGAGAGCCCGGTGAAAGCCTCTCGGAACAAAAAAGAAAAAAAAAAAACCTCAGGAATCTCTTCTCTGGCTCGAGTGGACATGGCTCCGCAGCCAAATGAAACCAGAGCACTCAGCTGTTTTTTGTGTGACTGTCCCCAGCTGCACCCGAAGCAGCGGCTCCAGCTATGCCCTGTTCCCTGGAATGCAGCACCGGGCTGAGAGGCATTCTAATCGGGTGCGAGGGGGGAGAGAGGGGGGGTACAGAGTGAAGCTTCCTGTAGCTTGGAGTGGGCTGATGCCATCTTTAACACGGCATTGAAAAGAATGCTGGGAGGTGCTGATGGTCAGTGAGAAAATGCAGATATGAACCACGAGAAACACATGGGGCAAAACAGAGACAGACTGGAGCTAATGTACCGACCAAGACTAGACTACAGCACCGTTAGCACAACAAAAGATTAAAATGCACCAGGCGTAGATAAAGAACACATGCTGTAGAAGACAGAAACAATATGCAGCTGTCAAACACATTACAGTATGGTAGATATCCCAGGAGTAAAGCATATTGGAGAACTGAAGCACAGTGTGTGAGAGAGGAGAGAGAGAGAGAGAGAGTTAGTGTGAGTGTGTGTGTCGAGGTCGAGTATCTCACCCATAGAGCTCTCTAGCTGCTGCCAGGATGGTGGAGGTCTTTCCTGTACCGGGAGGCCCATAGAACAGTAAATTGGGCAACTGCAGTAAGGAATGAAAGTGGAGAGTAACGTTTGTTAACAATGATGCAGGTGGAAAAAGCATTGAACAAAAGCTAAAGTAACTTCATCCCAACAAATGTGATCGAAAAACCACTGCTGACATATTCTTTTAGGTCTGATTTTAACTTAAATTATTAACTTATTTAATTAAATCCTCCTTTTAAATCACACTGCTTAGACGCGCCAGTATACAAACATGGCTTTTTCAGTACAAACACCTAGAATGAAATGGTCTTCCTCTTTCCTATGTGTATTTATAGGGGCTATATGCAAGACCGATGCACTGTGTTGTCCAGATTTCTACTAAAGTTAGCATGCTAACCAGCTAGAGCCACTACTGTACAGCCTCTTTCATAATACCACTTTGTACCTCAGGGGGTGCTAGTGAGTCACTGTAGCCAAAAAAGTAAGGCAAAGCAAGACTGTGGTCATGGGCATAAGCTCATATTGTCAGGAATGGTGATTTTAAATCACTAAAATACCATTTCAGAGGCTAAAATAATGACAGTTGATTGTTCATTTCTGGAGAAATTAAATTCTCAACTTTTCCGAGCGCTGGATTGAATTTACTAATGGACCCTAGTTAGCATGCATATTCTGTAGTCAGTAGCATTCATGTAGCTCAGTAGCAAGACCATCAGTTAACATTAAAGGTTAGACTATCAGCTAGGTTTAAAGCTTGAGCGCTTAACCGAAGACCTACATGGTCTGTTCGCATTCGACTAAGTTAATGTAACATATAAATATCAATCTATGTTGATGGAGACACTAATTGTAATTTAAATATCTTTCAATCATATTTGTTTTCATACTACACATAGCCTTCAGCCTCCCCCACCTTGGCCAAACGTTTTGTTTACCTCTGCGAAGGGAGAGGAGGTAGCGGTGTACAAACAAAGTAATACACTGCCCCCAAATCTGCTTGGGGTAGGGAGTATGGAGTATTTAGCTCGCTAGCCAACAGCTAGTCAGGTTTACATACAGCCCCTTTAAGAAAAGCAGACCCTATATAAACCCAAATTACAACAGGCTAATAAAGAGGCAAACATGTCAGAAAGGAGAGGTGAGGAAACGTCACTGTGTTGAGCGGAGAGGCTCATTAACATAGGAGGTAGCTTCAGTGCTGACCAGCAACGCAGCACTAGCGCCCTCCACCTCCCTGTGACAGGGGGTTCAATTACACCCTTGCCCCAGGAAGACCATCTCAGGTTCAGGAGCAGCACACAGCACCTCACTACTAATAGTGTAGCAGAGACACACTTTAGAGAGTGAGACAGCTGGGTGATTGGTCACACACCCAGTCAGAGGGCTTTTTGCTTACTGCGTGACAAAACGGGCATTATGTCACTCATAAATAATTACACTGTGATTTGAGAATATATAATTTGACTGAGGGACAATATTTTCAGCATGTTACATGGCAAGGCAAAGCAATGTCCAAAGGTACAAAGGAGAGGCACACAAAGTTAGTTTCTCACTGCTGGGCTGTCGGTATGATGCCAAAAGACTTACATCGGCGCCCTCCAATGATTTCTTCAAAACAGCAACCACCTCCTCTTGATAGGCCACATCATCCACACACTTTGGTCTACTGTAAAATGAAGATATTCTTTATTTGCACTACTATGCAACCGGTTATTAACACATTTATGCAGATACCAGAAGAAAAGAGGTGCTCTCTCTCTCTTCAATATGAAAACTCAGAGCAGTTTAGGCCTCAAGGACTTGAAGGAGGTTTCATCAAACTCATGATTGTCAACAGTAGGCTAAATCCAAAGGTACTGTATGGTAATACAGTATGAAATATCTGAATCTTGTATAAAAATTCTGTTCTCTCATACACCATATTAGATTGCAGATTTAACACTGGCATAAAATGTACACAGAATTATTAATTATTACACATTCTAAGGTGGAACAGCAGAACAGTTCTCCAATTAATAACCTGAACACAGCAGGTCTCTCTGTGTTCCACAAGCCACTGACTTGGTATAATCGAAATGTTTGCAAATCTTTTGGAATGTTCATAAGTGACTTACTATTTCTCTACCCATGGTACAGCCTTGGGTTTCTTTTCCCCACTCGATCCAGCTGCTTTGTCCTTCTGAAGCTTGATGCTCTGGCTGGATGTTCCTTTCAGAAACGCCTGCATTTCTATTACCTAAAGGCCAAATGCACAGTCTGTCTGTTAATGCATGGTTCAACAACTGAGCTCTTTGGAGGACAGAATGCTTCCAACTTATCTGTCAAAAAAGTTTACCGACAGGAAACCGACAGTCTAACATCTTAAAACTACACTAAAGCACAGTCGACAGCTGCATAACTGACCACTTGTATGAAGCAACGAAGCATTGTGTGCGTCTATTTAAGGTCAAGCAGAAGCATTTAGCATGCAATAGACATCGCCTAGAAACTTAAGCATTCTGAATACCAAATATTAACGTTAGCTGTACCACCTGGCTAGATTACTAGCAAGACGTGTGCATGGGCCCCCAAAAAAGATGACGGCTGGAGACGTATCTCAGTCATTTCTTATCTTGTTAACTGCTTAAGAAGCCAACTTTTCAACTAACTAGCAAACCTAATAATAAGTAATGTGAATAAATTATAATATAGACGCCTCAGTTATAGATGTTGAAAAGAGGCTAGCTGGCAATGCAAGCTAAAAACAAAAAACCGACAAACTCAGCTCACGTCGTATCTCGAAATTCTCCAGTTGTAAACTTCTAACAGCCATCGTTCAGTGATCATGCTGCCGGTGAACGTTACCGTGTTCTCTCGCTAGCCAATTTAGCAATGTTGTTGTATGGCTGTTTGACTGATAATCCAAGACAGTTTCAGGTGATTTATTTAGTAAGCTACATCAGATAGCAGCGTAAACGACGCAGTTATATGGGTACAACAATGCAAACGTCCTTACCAAATGAAGTGCGTCCAATAAAAGTTCCAAACACAATCAAATTCTTCACATTTGGTGGCAACGATGTCATATAGCAAATGCAAAGGATTCCCGCCAGTCGCATATGTTACGTCTTCTTCCGCTTACGTCATGGCGCGTTTTCGAAATGGCCATATGGTACGGTGTTCTGAATGCGATAGTTTGTTATGGGTGATGATGTATCAAAGTTACATGCATACATCTTTGATCGTTCCGTGATGTAAATGCTCTTATGCCAAGAGGAGTGCATTTTCTGTAAAGAAAAATACAACAGTCAAACAGAATCGACACAAACTTTAATTTGCAAGTTAAAAAATAATAATTCAGGCAGCCTACTAAATAGACCTAAGCTATAGCTACATGGCAGGCAGATAATAGTGCATAGTGATCGTGCTCATTTTTGTCCTACTCCAGGTGGACTACAAGTAGATTATTTTAAAATATCGATTGTTTGCTGTTTTACTCGATGAATTGTGGGGAAAGTGAATACTGATAGCCTATCGTTTTATAAAATGCAGCTTATGAAATAGTCTACACTACAACCCCCCTTTCCACAACACTGGGATGCTTGGGCGCAGCTGCTGTCTCCTCCTTCATCACCGTTTCCAAGGCAATCGTTACGGTCCCAAGGGGTAATGGACGGGTGGGTAAGATGATAATGGCTGCCTGCCTGATTGTTTACTCCAAAATGTGAAATAGATCTCAGCACAGCAATCCATGCTGTAGACTATGTACGTGTCCATGTGTTCTACATTGTTTGCATAGACTTCTTAAAGAATACAATTATCGAGATCAATTAGTGTTTTATCAAAAATAGACCATTAGTATGTCTTTTAATTCTAATTTGAATGTGTTATGTGGTGAAATGCGTATGTTTATATCTTTCTAGACCTAATGTATCACTGATTACACGTTACACATTTAGACTACAGAATTTATGACATGACATTATGATTTTTTCCCCTAATAAACTTGTGTAGTCTAGGCCTAGTCTAGTCTAGTTTAAAAGCTAGAGAGACAGCTCCAGTCCACTGAATCCTTAGCTCCAGGTTTTGCAATAAAACACCCATTTTCCTAATCACTCCCTCTAGGCAGGTGCCTGCGCTCTGATTTGTTGTCTCCAGGAGCCTGAATCAGCCTCTGTGACAGCAAATCCCAGGTTATTGGCAGCCAGCTCCTCACGAGCACAATACCACTGAGAGGGAGGGAGGGAGAGAGCGGGTTTGTTTGTATGCGTGAGCAACATCAATAATTCACCACCTCTTTAAGCAATAAGAGGAAAGTACTCTCCGTCTGTGTCCTCAGTTGTGTCTCCCTCTCCTCTGCTCATCCTGTGGAAGGTACCACTGGCTGGTGAGCAGGGAGTGGTCTGTAGCATCATGCGCATGGGGGAGCCCTCCAGCGTGTGCGGAAGAGACTCGGTGGAGGAGAGGAGCGTGGAGGAGGAGGAGGAGGAGGAGAGGAGGAGGGGAGGGGAGTTAGAGCGGCGAGTGGATGCTACTGCTGCTGCTGCCGCCGCCACCACCCTGCACATACACCCTGCGATGCTCTGCTGGATGCGGGAGGACGAGATGTCTGTACAGGAGTTTCTGCAGCGCGTTGCGAGCATCATCCAGCATGTGGGTGAGTGTTAGCCCCTGTCCGGAGGATCAGTGGTGGATGTGTGGGATGGGGTGCTGCGATGCTGTGGAAAAGAGTAAGGATGTGGGGGAGGTTTGTCGCGTATACTGCTGTCAATTCTGTATGAAGAACCCGATACAACTAGAAGGTACTCTATGGATGGCATGCTAATGGGGCCCATGGATTTCTCTGCTGAGCTAGCTATTTGTCAGTGTTGTGGTCTGTGTGACTTGAAAACCTTCATTATTCCAGTTGTGTTAAAAATGCTCAAATTAGAGTCAGTGAGTGTCCCACGGGCAAGCAAGGTCTGTGATGATAACATGCAGGTCTGTCAGTCAGATTTCTCCACTTATATTTTGTGGACATCGGAATATAATCTTAAACATTTATAAATTATCTCAAAATCTTTATCACAGGGACTGCCATATGTCATCCTCATTGCTGTGGATTAAGTACCACAGGCTACAGTTTAATTACAGTTTCAGTCTCAATTACATTTATCGTTACAGTCTCTGGTTTTAGTGTATCTTAGAATCAGGTCAGTTGGTTCTCGAATGTCAAGTCAAATTGGGGCACTGATACAGTAGATACTCACCCGACTTCCAATTATGAGTTTTAGTGGGGTTTAAAAATGATCTGAATGTGGGTGGGCACATTTTAATTAGTTGGTGGCAAATTTAGCTCCTGAAACACATTTCACCGTATTTAAAAAGAATTTACACAATAAAACATTAGTCTCTTAAAAACCTCTAAGCTGCAAGTAATTCTGTTTTTGTCCGTTAACTAGATAAATAGACTAAATTACAGGAAAGCTTTTTTCTGTTGTTAATAACAATGACATTTCAGTCTTATAAAACTGAAGGTGAAAAAAAGGAACCATGAGCAGATTTTTCCCTTGTAAATCTCTCGCTGAGCTGTTGTGTTCCTCAGGCTGCCCGGGGTTTCTCAGGCAGGGCAGAGGAAGTAGGTTATTGTGCCACGCTGGAACTCACGCGTTTCTTGTACATCAGCAGCTCCGGCACTGCAGCAGCCCTTGGGGGGGGGGATGGACGGACAGTTGCCATGGAAACTGTACGATAGGCAGTGCCTGCATACGGCCTGTGCATTACTCCATATTGATGGGGTAGAAGCCGTCCGGTCTGGGCTTGCCTCGCAAAACTCCTGTTCTCCAATTCTCCAAGGAGACCTAATTAATGCCACCATGTCAAGCCAATGAGTCACTTCTTGGCACTCAGACATTTGAAGTGCCTTAGAAAATAGATGGGAGTTATTTCTTCTGGTCATTAAGCGATTATTCAGAAATACATGTGGTTAGACTGACCATTTTAAATAACTCTGCATTTTTACCCAGATCTAAAAACATCTCATCAGCATTTGACAACTGATATATAACACCAGGGTGTCAAAATAGAAGAGAATATAAGTGGCATTATTTAAAGCCTTGTTTTAAATTTTGGTAAGGCTTTGATACCTATCTTTTTTATTTCCTAGTTACACACCATGAATGATGCTTCGATCATGTGATGTGTAGATGATGCTGTAGATCTTTTAAGCTACTGGTAAAGTAGAAAAGCATTTGTGAGGAAATGGCACCCGGCGAGGAGGTGGGGGTGTCAGTATTGCAGCAGTGATTCAGTGTGATTACAGTTCCACCTTGTGAGGCATGACTGACTCACCCCGCATCACAGAATCCAGGCTGGATGTGCATTCTGATTGGTAGATGGTGACATCATGTTTCCTGGAACGTAAGCTATGTGTAATTTACTGTACAGAGCAGTGTTATGAAGGGTCCCACATATATCACGATGCCCAGCAACCTTCATGTTTGCTTCCTGTTGTAGTAGGAACATCGTAGAGGGTTAAATTAATTCTCTAATCATACTATGTGCTTATCATCAGAGAAGGAGTACTTACCATTTCACACCTTCATAAAAATCACAATACCCATAAAATAGATATAACTAGATATTACATTGTGTCTCTGTGCTCAGCTCACAGATAGCCTACCTCTAGCCTTGCAGGGGAAAAAAATAGAATAGAAATTCATTGATTGGGTCATCCTCCTCTAATTAGGCTAAGGGGATTAACACGAGCATACCACTCTCAATGAGTTCTAGCACTGCGGTAAACAGAGAAATGAAGCTGTTCGGGAGAGTTGGATCAGCCACAGCAGACAAGGCCCACAGCTGACCAGGATTTTTATGGGGCAAAGCAACTGGAAAATACATTAATGTCAAGTTAATCAGAACAGTATGTGCTTTCAAAGGCACTGGTGTTACAGTGCATACGTTCTGCACATGTCTTTGCAGAGAACACCCTTTCAGTGGTGAAGAGCAAATATTTTTTAGAATGTTTTAATTCAGTGAGGTGAATGTATGATCTAATTTGGGGAAAAAACATTCTCACATTGCGACTCCTCTGGACAATATTATGAACTATATAATGCAATGGAAATATGTGTAAATAAAAATCACCATAAATAAATGAAGTATAGTAATATCAACATTTTCAGTGACATATACAATGCACTTAACCATTTCACATTTCATGAATGTTTTTTTCCCAAGTGACTATACAGTGTTAGTCAGTGCCTCACTATCAGGTCTATTGTTTGTTCTGTGTCGTATTACTGACATCAGCAGGGTGTTTGCTGGTACAGTTTATTTAAATTAACACCGGCCTCAGCACACTTGGCACTGTGCCACCCTCATTCAGTGATACCGCCATCCCAGGCCTTGGTACACTATAAGACAATGCGGAAGTCTAAAAAAAAAAAAAAAAATGGCTTCCATGGCAAACAGCACCAAAGGTGAACAATGGAAGGTCATAAGACTTCCTTCCCCCTTCCCCTGCTCCTGATGTAATCCTGCCATCATACGTCACGCTTAAACAGACCTCACAGATGACTTCCTTCTTCGGCTCAGTTCAACTGGCTGTCTGTGACAAAGGTCCTCAGCGGCGAAAACACCACATCGCAGCTCTTCCCTCGAATGTCCAGTGTCCCAAAACTTTCTCCAGACTTTATAAGAGATGTCTTGGTCTGTCTTTTTTGTGTGTCTTGGTCTGTCTAATTGTGACCAAATTATGATCTTCATATCTCACATTTAATGTGAGTACATGAATCACATGTATTATCTATATATTGGTATACATTACATACTGTACATACATGCATACAAGCTACTTTATGTACAGCACTGCACAAAAGGTCTGACCTTTGCACTGTGTATGTGAGAGAGTATGTGTATTTTTATGCTTCATAATGCTGGTCAGTGCCAGTGCACCCTTGTCTCTGCTGTGGTAAGCTTAATGGTCAGGCTGAGGGCGTATGGTTGTATTTACTCAGCCATGCGAGGCCTCTTCGTTAGGATGCGGGCGTGTTTTCATGCGGTTTCCTATTTGTTTCACAGTGGAGTCCCCCTTCACAGAATTCAGGAAAACGGTTGCCCCTGTTTTCTTTCCCCCTTCTTGCGTAGGCTCCCTCCTGACGCAGGCCACAATTTACAGTCACTTAAAAATAGGCAGGAGCACAGTGGAACAATAAAGCTCGGCCATCTGGTAGAGCCACGATGTGTTTTAAACCTGACCCTCAAACTGGACCGGTTTAGCTCCGGTGGTTTTAAAACCTAAACAAGCATTTCCATGTCTTCATAGTGTCTGTTTTTGCAGATTGATGTTGAGATTTCCTGATATGGATTAAAGAGCCAAGATCATTTTTGCTTAGCTGTTGACATTTGAGGTTCTTCGCCTTTGAGTGTTTGTTTTAAGTCGGAATTCATACAGTGGAATAACGTGACTCTGTGTCTGTTTGGCTTCAGAACACGCATACGTGTAGCATGGCGTGTCTTTCAGCCATGTTTGTGGGCGATCTGTAAAGAACAGCTCCATCGAGAGATAACCCTCTGGCCAGATGATGACAGTTCAGGAAAGAAATGACACATCTCGGGATATACGTACCACACTCACTCAGGAGCCAGTGGGATACTGCCTGGATGTATACACATATATAATCAGAAACTGAGTGTGTGTGTGTGTGTGTGTGTGTGTGTGTGTGTGTGTGTGTGTGTGTGTGTGTGTGAGTGTGAGTGTGAGTGTGTTGGGGAGGAGGGTATGAGCATTTGCCCATACGTATGTGTGTGTGTGTGTCTGTCCATATGTGTGTGTGCATATGGACCCAGTAGGACAATCCCCACATAGGAGAAAGCCCAGAAGGCTGCATGACTGTGAGCTGTCTGAGCCACCACGCAGGGGAGGAAGAGGCGTCATGGCAACCAGAGGAAACAGGGACGTCCCTACAGCATTTGCCCCCGTGGCTGGGGAGGGGGCTGAGGGGTGGGGGCAGAGGAAGTGCACAGTCCGGATCCAAACACAAGGGCTGTTGCTTTTAATATGGCCTCTCATTCCTGTTTTCATGTTTTTATTGCATGCTGCCAAAGGGCAAAGGTCACGCTGCTCCGTTCCAGGAGCCCCCCCACAGTGATGTCACGTGCTGTTGTTGCTGGTGACCTTCAGCGCTCATATTTGCAGGTGTTTGGGGGTGCTCTCTCAGCTTAATAAACTGCATCCTCACAAACATAGCTGACTTACCTTTCACCCACAAACCATGGAAAAACATCCATAATGCTTTTGTACATTTTTGAGTACAACATATCATCAGTTAAAAGTAATAGATATGAACAGATTTAGTAGAGCACGGCATACACCAAGTGGATTTCCTTCAGATCGATGCTTGATTTCCACACTGTATTTTCCGTTGTATTTATTCATTACGCTTCTGGTCTATATTAGGCCCCCCCTGACTGCAGTATGTAATCCTGGCTGATTCTGTTTGAACATCACACGAGGTGAGATGACTTTGTGCTTTATAGTCCCATGATCTATGACACTACAGGACAGGGGGGAGATGAGATTACAGTGCATTATGGGATGTAGTGAGTGTTGGCGTGGGCTTCACATCCGGCTAATGCCACTCAGCTAATGGCCGAGAGGAATAAGAGGCTGTGTCCATTATTCTCTTGTCTCTCCTCTCCTCTCGTCTCTGCCTGCTGGCTTCCTCTTCCTCTCTATCTCGTTCTTACCTTCTAGCAGTCCTCCCACACATACTCCCTCATAAAGACACACACACACACACACACACACACACACACACACACACACACACACACACACACACACACACACACACACAAACACACAGACACAAAAAACACACACACACACACACACACACACACACACACACACACAAACACACACACACACACACACACACACACACACAAAAAAAACACACACACACACACACATACACATACACATACACAGACACAGACACAGACACAGACACAGACACAGACACAGACACAGACACAGACACAGACACAGACACAGACACAGACACAGACACAGACACAGACACAGACACAGACACAGACACACACACACACACACACACAAATCCGAAGGTAGAGGGATCCACAGAGTGCTCTTATCTGGAGTGCCCTGGAGTGTGAGGGGGAGGAAGAGAGGCTGAGATGG
Organism: Clupea harengus; assembly: GCF_900700415.2. Lineage (NCBI taxonomy): Eukaryota > Metazoa > Chordata > Actinopteri > Clupeiformes > Clupeidae > Clupea > Clupea harengus. The sequence goes on along the minus strand of NC_045161.1, from coordinate 4,286,555 downwards.
CTAAACTGACTGAGGGAGACTAACAGAATGTCTTGAGCCTATACTGCCATGTTCAAGTTTGTCTAAAACCCAAAACCCTTGAAGGAATTGTACATTTTCTTCAGTTCCTTCATGCAGACTCACTGCCAGTTTTTACTTCCCTCTTCAAAAATATGATAAATCATCAGTAACTCGGTGATTCAATAGTATTTATGCCCTTACAAGTATTTAGTGTCAATAGCAGCATTGTTTTTTATCTAACAGCTGTGATTGTATATATCCACTTCCTGTCTGACCAC
>NC_045161.1:4156277-4276277 GCF_900700415.2 Clupea harengus | reverse complement strand
AGGGGGGGGGGGGGGCACCTACACTCCCCAACAACTCCCTTTCTTCCGGAACAACACAATTCTTAAAAAGCACTCTCAATATCCCAACAAGCTGCTGTGGAGGAAAAAAAAGTTACAGAAAACAGTTGCTGCTTGCACCCTGACTAAGAGGGAGAGAGCTCAAGAGAGAAAGAGACAGAGAGAGAAAGAGAGAGAAAGAGAGAGAGGGAGCTCAAGAGAGAAAGAGACAGAGAGAGAGAGAGAGAGAGAGAGAAAGAGACAGAGAGAGAAAGAGACAGAGAGCAAGAGAGACAGAGAGCGAGAGAGAGAGAGAGAGAGAGAGAGCTCAAGAGAGAAAGAGACACAGAGCTCAAGAGAGAAAGAGACAGAGAGAGAAAGAAACAGAGAGCGAGAGAGAGAGAGAGACTCAGAGGGAAAGAGCAGGGGGGTGCGTGAGCTCCCCATCGGCTGCAGACTTGTGATAGGTCGGTCGGTTGTTGCTCCCTTCCCCGCTGAGAGTGTGTGTGTGTGTGTGTGTGTGCGTGTGTGTGTGCGCTTCAGAGCGGAGAACACTGGAGGAACTAAGGCAAGCAAGCAGTTGTGGAGCTGGAAAAAGTGACCCAAAGACGCACAGCTCGCCACAAGAATGTCTGTCTAGCCAAGGCTCTGTCACAGCTGCCGGGGTTTCAGGAAGTCTAAGGAGGAGTGAGAAGCAGGCAGAGGCAGAGGTGATGATAATGATGATGAGCGCTCGGCTGTAGGACTCAAATGTTTTCCTCCGCTGGACGTCCTGAGTTACCCCCCTTCCCCGCTCTCACTCCAGTGACGGCAATGAAGCGAACGAGACCAGTTATAGGTAAGACGCATAGTCCCAGCTCCTCAACTGTCATGGAAGATTGGGTGAGCTCACACGAACAAACAAAGCCAGACTTTGTTGAAGAAAAATGTCTCTTGGCAGCAGTCTTATTCCGTATCAAAACACATTTGTAAAAAACGTTACGAACTTGAGGAAGTCCAAGACGATGTGGAAACAAAAGAGTTTGGATGGCACAAGGAAAGTCAGTTGTAGATTACCTCGTTATATTGTTAGTTCTCTCAGACAAAAGTGTCTCAGTTGGGTGTCTCTGTGCGCGGATATGTGGGAGCAATGAGAATGCCACTGGGTTCACAAACTGCATGTAGTACACTAAACAAGTCATCATGTTGACACTTAACTTAGCCTCAATGCATTTGGATCTGAACATGTGGATGGAGCTCATTTGTAAGAATAGCCTTTGTATTACACAGCCTCTGTGACGGAATGTTGTTCTCACATTGCCAGTGATGTTTATGGCCTTGGTGTTTTACTGATATGTTATGTTGTGGCATGAAACTGATATGTTATGCTGTGGCACGATACTGATATGTTGTGCTGTGGCATGATACTGATATGTTATGCTGTGGCATGATACTGGTATGTTATGTTGTGGCCACATGCTGGCATTCTAGACACTGTGGACATGGATGAAGGGTAAGCTTATGTGTATTGGCTCAACACAGATCATAGACATGCTACACAGATAGTCACAACGTGTTTTGATTGATTTGTGTGGTGGAGTGTGTCTGGGAGAGACTCCGAGCAGCGGGAGGTATTCCCAGAGATAGATTTGTATAAAATCATTTTCATATCGTGTGTGAGAGGCCTTGCTCATCCAAATACTGTGTGATAGATTTTTCATCTTTTTTTAATGCCTTTGACTATTCAAATGACTGTGTAGTCTGGGCTACTGGGCTACTTCCCTTGTAGCATGTTGAATGAGTCACTCACTCACTCACTCACTCACTCACTCACTCCTGCTCCTCAGTGTTGGCTGTGAGCAGCTCTATAGACTAGCAGGTGGGAGTGTGTACCAGTGAGGGCTTTAGTTTAGTTCCTGTGCGATGAGAGGAGACAGATGGAAGAATCTGATGAGGCCAAGGTGAGCAGTCTTACGCCGTCAAGGAAAACAGCAGTATCCCTCTCTGTTGCCATGGCACTAATCTTCTGGGACCCTGTGTGTCGCCGGCACAATCTGCCGACTATGCCAAGATCGTAGCCGTTCCTGGAATACTGCACTGTTTACTGTGGCAATTAGCAATGCATGCTATTGGAGGCAGTGGGGCTTCTCGTAAGTGTTCTAGGGCTGGGTGTGGGCGGCTCTAGGCTTTGGCGCCTCGGTCTCAGAGCCCGCCTTCTGAAGTGATCACACCATGTGTGATTAGAAGGTTACCACTGGCAACTGTGATAAGTAGACCAAAGGTATGCCTAAAATATTCCATATATTCCACCTGGTGGACATTTCACACATTACTTTATCCATGTGAAGCGGAGCCCATATGGGATCCTGTCATAGAGACTAGGTGAGTTATGAGGCTTTGCCTCTGATCTGTTCTCTCAGCAAACAAAGGTGTGGTTCCTGTCCTTAGCCGTGCAACCCTTCAAGATTCATTTGCACAGGACATCGTTGATAAATAGAATCTTTGATGCATATGTTCCCTGATGCAAGTCTTCCTTCCTTTGGAACATAGCAGTTGTTGGTTTTGGTGTGTGTGTGTGTCTGTGTCTGTGTCTGTGTCTGTGTCTGTGTCTGTGTCTGTGTCTGTGTCTGTGTCTGTGTCTGTGTGTGTGTGTGTGTGTGTGTCTGTGTCTGTGTCTGTGTCTGTGTGTGTGTGTGTGTGTGTGTGTGTGTGTGTGTGTGTGCATGCGTACATGTGTTTGTGTGTGAGGGTACGTGTGAAGGTTCGTGCTACAAAGCATTCCTCTGTGCATTTGATCATTGTGTTATGTAACACGTTTCCTCTCCAGTGCTTCATGACCTGGTCGAGGTGGAGCAGACAAGATCAGAGACGGTGCTGGACGCCACTGTCAAGCACTGTTTATGCACACATGTGCCATTGTTCCTGTAAAGTGCAGACTGAGCACGGTTGCCATAAAATGATTGATGGCGGCCAAGCTATTTCATGAATTATATTAATCAACATGAGTGTTGCCATGAAGAAATCACTCTATTGATTGTTTCACATCATCCAGTATTTCACTGGATCATCACCATCATCTCTGTTGTTTATGTTTTCTGTAACTTAGCAACCCAGAAGCACAGTTTTTGTCTACGCTGGCCATCTCTGTGATCAGGCCTTGTGTGTTTCCATCTGTCTTCCTTTCTCTGCCTCTGCTGTTGGCAAGGCTTCGGTCAGCCGATGAAGTGTGGCTGGTGTTAATGCACTCTTTTATCCACACACACAAGAGGGTTTGTGTGTGTGTGTGTGTGTGTGTGTGTGTGTGTGTGTGTGTGTGTGTGTGTGTGTGTGTGTGTGTTAATGCACTCTTTTATCCACACACAAGAGGGTTTGTGTGTGTGTGTGTGTGTGTGTGTGTGTGTGTGTGTGTGTGTGTGTTAATGCACTCTTTTATCCACACACAAGAGGGTTTGTGTGTGTGTGTGTGTGTGTGTGTGTGTGTGTGTGTGTGTGTGTGTGTGTGTGTGTGTGTGTGTGTGTGTGTGTTAATGCACTCTTTTATCCACACACAAGAGGGTTTGTGTGTGTGTGTGTGTGTGTGTGTGTGTGTGTGTGTGTGTGTGTGTGTGTGTGTGTGTGTGTTAATGCACTCTTTTATCCACACACAAGAGGGTTTGTCAGCCATTAAATCCACTCCCTGACTGCAGCGTGCTGCAGGGCGACCCCTTGTCTTGACAGCAAAGAATGCCCACCCACCCCCTCCCACACACACACACACACACACACCACACACACACACACACACACACATACACACACAACCACACACACACACACACACACACACACACACACACACACACACACACACACACACACGCAACCACACACACACACACACATCCTCACCGAGCAATTCCAATGCCCTCCCCGAGCTTAAGGGTAATGGAATGAAAGAGTGATTTGTTCGAATGGACATTATTGAAATAGAACTCCCTTAAAAAACACAATGTGCAGTTGTGTTTCCCTGTGAAGGTCTTCCCTGCAAAGAATAGTCTAGTATTGGGAAATGTCTCCCCAGAATGGATGTTCTCTTTTAAGAGGTCCATCTCCAACCAGGGAATGACCTCTTTCCTCATATATTATACATGTGTGCCTGACACAGAGTTTCCCACTACGTCCTATAGATTGCCCAGTGATTTGTTATCCACTCTATAGGCTAATGCTAGCAGCCTCCTTATAGCTAGGATAATGCATAGTGCTGATGCATAGTGCTAATGCAGCCTCCTTATAGCTAGTATAATGCATAGTGCTGATGCATCTCTAAGGCCCTGCTGCTTTGCACTCCCCTTTGCACACTATTTCAGAGTGATTGATTTGATGCTTGCCATTGGTTCCCCTAAAAATGATCTTCTGTGTGTTGACGGCTGATACTGACTGATTGTGAATGGAAGTTATTGTTCTTACTGAAATACTTCTCTTTTCTCTACTTTCTTTCTTACTTTCTCTATCTCTGTCTCTGTGTTTGTCTCTCTCTGTCTGTCTATCGTTCTGTCTCTCCCTCTATCTCTCTGTCTCTCCCTCTATCTCTCTGTCTCTCCCTCTATCTCTCTGTCTCTCTCTCTTTCCAGATGAGATTATGCAGCAGGAGATCAGGCCACTGCTGGCAGTGGATATTATAGAGCAGCTTCACAGGAAATTTGCCCTCCTATCAGGTAAGAGTGTGTGTCTCTCATCCGTCTTCCAATGTCTTTTAGTTAGCCATCCATTATTATCTCCCAGTGGAAAAGAATATGTATGTAGATTCTAGTCTTCTTTTGTGGCATAATGTAGGCGAGTTCTCTTCACCTAATGTGTTGTTAGTGATTTCTAACAATGTTCGCTTTTGTCTGTGTCTCTGTGAGTGTTTCTGTTTTTGCTTCAGACAACAAGCTAGACTTAGTTGGTCTGTTAGTCAAGTTAGTCTGAATATCCCTTTTCAACCCTTATCATTTACAGAGACAAGAACAGACAGCTGACTGACCAGGCAGGGGTTATTTTTCACATTATTGATGAGAGTGCCCATTCCCTGACCTACGGCTGTTGGGAAGGCCCTTTATAAGTGACCAGACATCTGCCATCATCTCTGCTAATCAATGCTAATGCCTGCTAATCATTTCCTGCTCCCTTGTGGCTAGCCACTGAATGCTCAAGCTCAGGCCCTAAACAGCCACATTAGATTTCCTCTGTCTCTCTTTGTTTCCTTCAGGCCATGGCAGTCAGGTGTTACTTATTAAAGTACATGACAGGGAGATTGAAGGCCAGACACATGTTTGTTGTGTAGACAGTAGCACAGAGAAGCTACATTGAATTCTTTGCATCTGGGCTATGATTGCATAAAAGCCAGTTGGATTTACACATTCTGAATTCATTCCATGTAGGCTACATTTAAAGCCTTACAGTTGCGTCTTATATTTTGATATATTTGTATAAAGAGTTGGAAACCATCCTATTGATCATTTTATGCATGAATTCTCAGAGAGAACTCTTCAGAGAGCACTTCCCGTCCTAACTGGCACTTCGACTAGTGCGTAACTTGCAATTACAGCAGTTACATTTCTGCACTTCTTTTTTTATTTTTATTTCATTTTGTTATATTTCTTATGTAAAGTAGTATTTATTTATTGTTACACCAGGTTCTATTGCTCGTAGCTTGACTATTCTCTCCCTTGTACGTCGCTTTGGACAAAAGCGTCTGCTAAATGACTAAATGCAAATGTAAATGTAATGAATTGTCATAGCAGGCGGCGCACATTTTTGAAGTAAAACACAGACTGAGACTGTTTGGCCCCAGCTGATTTGCCTTGAAACATTACCCAAATAGAATGACCACAGCAGATGTCCTTAGTGTGCTGTGAGCTCCTCTCTGGTATTTGGTTTTCTCATTAGAAATCAATGTGAGCTGCACTCCAGCTGAAGAGAAGATTTCCAAAACACTCTGAGCTATCATAGGTCATGTTTTTTGTGGAGGCAGCTTGTCTAGTGTGTCCAATGGGCAGCTTGTTGGTTAGATGAAACACCAGGCTGTTTTAATACAGATATAGGCTTACAGGATCACGATTTGTGGTTATAATCCTTTAATATCGTAAAGCTGCTGGTTCAAAATCCAGTTGTCCAATTACTTAATTGGCACACTTACATTTACTTATTTAAAAGATGCTTTTGTCGAAAGAAGCTTGCAGCTCTGGTTAGGTGCATATTGCATATATACACTCTAGCAGGATAAAGTGTTTGCAATCCGATGACCATCATTTACGATGGAGCACACACACTGATGTAATATGAACCTTTCCTTTATTACAACTCACTGAAGCAGTTGTAGTAAATGCTGATTTGGTGCGGTTGGTGAAGAATGGCAGACGGGTGCCTCTCTCTCCCCCAGTGAGGGAGCAGCACCCGGCCTCGCTGACCCTGCTGTGGGTGGAACGCCTGAGCGCAGGCCAGAGAGCTCCACAGAGAGAGAGCCTCTCCATTCCTTCCCACCCATGTCAGACCACTCTCGGGGATGGCGTGTCCCTCTCGCTCCCTGCCAGCTGGACGCATGGAGCTGTGATCTTGAGAGCTTGCTGACTTATGTAATGTTACAATGGAGGAGTTGGAAAGAAGGCGTCATATTTCTCTGTTTACGCCACAACCATTAAGACGTTGTTGTTACCGTAAGCGACTTAATATAGTGCACTTTAAAAAAGAAAGAAGGGAAAATAGGTGAAGACACACATGTTGTGGGGTGTTTGTGTGTGTTGGTGAACAAATAGAATCTGGCTTTCATTAGCTTATGTTCATCATCGAAGGTCACATGCTTGCGGTTGGCACACACTGCTAGGAATGCTATCATGTTCTAACGGTTAAAGTCTCAGTAGCATTGCAACATTGAGTAGGGGGGTTACATGAGTAACAAATAGCATAATATTTATTTACCATAGAGTCATTTTGAAACAGCATAATGTTTGTTTACCATAGAGTAAGCTTTGCTAAAAGATCACTATTTTCTGCAAGCCATAGTTTGAAACTCCCCCCTCCCTTACTTATGAAACACATGCTGTCCAGGGCCAAGAGAGGTTAGCAGAGCGTCAAGCATTCATACCAGTTACAGGTGTTTTTTGAATTATGCTGGGGTGTCTGAAATCTTTCCATTCACTAGATTGATTCAGTGAAAACATGGAGTAGAATGCCAGGAAAGGAGAGCTGGGCCACAGCGAGCTTAAGGCTGTGAACTGTGCACAGCTTAGAGCTCTACAAAGGGTTTTTGATTTTTTTTTTTTTTTGGAACACAATGGGGTTATTGTTTCATAAATTTATCATGTGTTTTATCAGCTGCAGTTTAATAGCTGTGCCATAAAGCTGTGTAAAAGTAGATACCGGTAACACATCGTTCTATTTTGGCTGTCATGCATGTGATAAGTCCTGGCCACTGTCTTGCTAGACAAGAGATGTTTCATCTCGAGGGATAGCTGCTGTTGTGTGGAGTCGCAGGAAGTTAATTCTGTGCTGCTTTGTGTGAGAGTTTGTGTCAGTGATGTTTCACACTCTGTATCAGATTTCCAGATAACTACGTGTGTGTGTGTGTGTGTGTGTGTGTGTGTGTGTGTGTGCGCACGTGTGCGTGTGCATGTGTGTGTGCGCGCGCGTGTGTGTTTGTGTTTATAGTGGTCAAAAAGTGTAACTAGGTGTAGTCTAGTAGGTTCAGTCTAAATAGATAGGTACAGGGAATGTCATAGACATGCTGTGAATAAAAGATACAGTAAATAATGTACAGCAATGACATACATTTGAAATCACATTATGTTACAATCTTTCAAGATCCTTCAGAAGATTCCAGACAGATGATCTTAACAGAAAGTAGTATGAGGTCGTGGTGCGATGAGGAAATAGTAAGAGTATGAGGGATGACGGAATAATAATCAACAAGAACATATAGACTAAGAAGAAAAGAATATGTTCTTTGTCAGGTAACATAGACACATGATGAATCGATGCTCTTTTTTCTTTCAAAGAATCATAGTGATAGAGATATAAGAAGAGCATGGAATTGTCACTGTACTGTTGAAGATGTTTTTAGGTTATTTTAGGTTATAAGGATATTTTTGGTTTATTATATTTATGATTATGGTGTTGGTGATATAGTGGTGAGCATTGCCGCCTTCTAAATAGACAAGCTGGGTTTGATACCCAGCTGCTGTGGGCTGCCTATGTTAGTCGCTTTGGATAAATACTGTACCTCTACCTTAATATTTATGAATAAATACAGTCAAATTGCTTCACATATAATGCAGTGGCACACTAGCATCTTAACTGAAAAAGATTGTATTTGTCTTCTCAGGTTTCTATGGCTTTATTTTACAACAGAGATGTGTAAATTCATATTTCCAATTCCACAGTGGCATTGTGCAGCCAAGGAAATGTAGCCAATATAGCTCAATATCACCACCTTGTGGTGTGTTAGTATGCAGCAAGACGTGTTTGAGACTGGTCCGCCTAGTTCTGGAGCTAAATTTAGGTCTGCTGTGACATAGGCTCTCTGAACCATTGTGTCTGTCTGGTGGCTAAGTGAATCATTATGATAGAGTTCTTTGTCTATAAGATAAGGCCGCAAAATCCATTCTGTGTGTATTCATGTGTTGCTAACAAACAAAAGAAGAAGGGCAAAGTCTCCTTCTCCTCCCGTGTAGATTCATCCAGAAGTTTTAGGCATATCTTGTCATGCACTGTTTGTATGTTGTTATATATGTATGTACACATATTAGTGTGTATTTTTTTCATTTATTTATTTATTGTTAGTGTCTGTTATCATTTACTGTATGGTAACAAGTACATTCTGAAAAGGTTGACCTTTGCCTTTCCGGCTATATACGTCACACAGCAGCTTGTAATTATTTCCTTGACAGCAGCGGTGATGATTTATGTGTCTTATCTAACCGTCATTATCATTCTTACTGGAAGGATGCCTCCATTTGGAGAGATATGCTGATGAGGGAGGTGATATGAGGGTTATGATGTCTCGTGTCATCTGTGTGCAGGAGGTCGAGGAAAAGATGGGGCGCCTATCATCACCTTCCCAGAGTACTCGGCTTTTAGTGACGTACCTGATGACGACTTTGTGAATGTCGTCACGTACCTGACCAGCATTCCAAGGTGAAATGTGTCACTCTGTGCTTATATGATCAATGCCTCAACAAGATGCATATATTGGAAATATGAAAAACCACCCATTTTGGTGTGTTTTATATTTCATAATGCTGTAATAAATGACAATCAATATTGTATATAATCAATATTCCATGATCCATTGAATTATTCTTTAGATTAGGGGAGTGGAACTAAACTACAATTTCAATTGATGTTAGACTGATGTTTTTTCCCTCAATGTGAAATAGCCAATTACATATGAGAGGCAGGTAGGATGTAGCAATCTCACCATAGCCTTTTTTAGTTTAGTTAGAGCAGGACACAAAATGACTTTTCTCTGCGGCTTATCTCTCTGGGTTGTGTATGTGTTAAGGCTTGGGGTGAGGGTTTTAAAGTGGTCAGGAAATGAGCACTAGGCAGTAGAGAACCCCTTCCAGCCCGTGGTTAGAACATATAGAACATACAGTATGTTAGAACATATCTCCTCTAGTCAGACATCCATTTGTTTGCATCCCTCAATCACATTACTGGAGTTCTTCGTCTTACTCTCGTATCTAACCACCATGTCTGTGCTGCTCCCTTTCGTGTCCTCCTCTCCAGTCTGGATGCTGCTAGCATTGGCTTCGTCATCATTATCGACCGCCGCAGGGACAAATGGAGCTCGGTGAAGGCCTCCTTGGCCAGGATAGCGGTCAGTCATTCCACACTCATGTTCAGACTTCCATGTGTATGATACACTCACTCATCGAAATAAAGTTCATTCAGGCATCCCCGATGAACTGTAGGGGATTTTTACTATAAGGAGATATTGTATCTGATAGGTGAAAATTCACCCTAGTTACCTCAGGACTCCGGAGCTGCATATAAGTATATTTATTAGACAAACAACAACAATTGCAATGAAAAAAGAGCACATTTGTTTGTCTCGTAACTCTTTTCGACACAAGAGAGGATGCCATTCAAATGTGCACTATAATATTTAATAGCAAACTCTCTGAAGGATATCAGGGCTCAACTCTTTTTGCCGTATGACAAAGGACGGTGCTCGTTTATTCAAGCCGTTTGTTTTAGGAATACGCCTCTTGATCCAACAGGGGGCATTTCCAGGGAACCTGCAGCTGGTCCTGGTGTTGAGGCCCTCGCGGTTTCTCCAAAGAACAATAGCAGATATTGGCATCCGGTTGCACCGGGATGACTTCAAAATGAAGGTACCGGTAAGCATGCTTCAGTGGTTCCATTTCCCTTCATCAGTGCCTAGAAGCATGTGTAGAGGTGACAACTCTCTTATCTACTGTCTCTTTCATACACATACTGTATACAGTACACGCCCTACCAAGAGCCATGGTGCATGTGTTCTTTAGATGGTGAGGTGCTGTTCTTGTGTTCGATGAATGTTTAGATCATACTCACTGTACCATTTAGATTGGCCTAGTCCTTCGCTGTGTAATCTGAAGGTTGTTTTGTGACATTGTCCTGTCTCTCTTTTCACTGTGGATGCTGTAGAGCTGTGATTGTGTCTCACTAGAATGTTGTTTTCTGTCATATCATCTTCAGAATCTGTAGAACGGTGGCAAATGCATGCCACATATCCTGCTTTGAAGGTTATCGAGTTGTGCTCTCTCTCTATCTAGTCAGTTTCTCAGAAATATATTCAGCAGTGTTATGGTTCAATGCTGTGACAAACTGTGAAAATGACTGTGAACAAACATTTCCTTTGCCTGCCACCCTGTGACTATGTCTCTTGGTGGTTTTAACGGGCAACTTTTGTACATAGAACAAATACAAGAAGTTGGGACCGGTGATTCACTACTCATACAAACCGTGTATTATTATCAGAAATCGTATCGCGTTAAACTAATGCTATTATCAATTTCAGAACAAAGCAAGGTATTACACGGCTCAGTTTGATGAACATCCATTTATGACCTATTTCACCGTTTCTCTCCTTCCTGTCCCCATTAGTAATCACATTCTGAGGTTAGCATGAAAACCAGCATGATACACAAGATAAAGTTAGTGGAGGAAGAGCATCTTAAGCGTGGAACAGAAACGCAATCACGGAGTCATTGAGGAAGCCCTCCAAGGCCATGAGCCTGTGTCTGAGGTGGCAGGGATGGACAGCCTTATCGGCAGAGGGGAGGGGTGGCGTTTCAGGACTAAGGTGAAGGCCTCTGTGTTATGCAGATAAGACTCCCCACCCTTGCCTCTTCCGTCCTCATAGGCATATGGGCCTTACCTGTCTGACTTAAAAGGGATGTAAGCAGAGTACAGTACATCTATTTTACATTCCACAGCTCCGCCTGCCTTGTTCCGAGTTGTCCTAGTTAATGTGTAACGTTTGAAGCACTTGGTCTTGTCTGGTGTAAGTGTGTTGCCCTTTGGCCCTTTGGCCCTTTGGCCCCGCGGTTTTCCATAGTAGGGTGTCACCCACAATGCTCAGCTGGTTTTATGTTACCTTGCAGTTTCTCTTCAAATCTCCTTTCCTCGTTTCCTGTCAAGGCAGGGACTTAAGGGATTTTGTGAAATGTGGGCCTGGATCACAAGAGGCATATGATGTTCATATGACATTACAAAAGAAGACAAAAGGGTTGTAAAACGGGAACCTCCCCTGTGAACCAGTTTAGAGGGCTATTAGATGAATGGAATTTGATGTTGGTGTTCTCACTCCCTCCTTAAAGGAGTGGTCAGTGGTAGTTGCGTCATACTGAACTCACGACAATGGGCATCTGCATGTTTTTCCATTATCTTTATATCTACACAAACAGGGCTTGGGTTTTACTATGTCGTAATGGCAGAATGTGCTTGTATGATACCAGTTGTGTTGATGTGGAGTACTAGACTTGAATTCCTAAAGACATCGTCATCTATTCTTCTAATAAGTCAAATGACGATAATCTGTTTTGTGTATATTAAAGAACTTACTGCCACAAGTGAGACACCACTATAATCTTCAAAGCATCCAGGTTTGTTTGACATCAGTCCAGGTTTGTTTGACATCAGTCCTTTATTGGCAGATTGTCATGCTTAACTCCCTGTCCGACCTGCATGGATACGTCGACAAAGGTCAACTGACGTCTGAACTGGGTGGGAATCTTGAGTACTGCCACAGCCAGTGGATCCATCACAGGACCGTGAGTCACTCTCGTACGCACTTCTTCCGAATGGAATTATGAAGCAATACTATTTCTTGAGTCAGGCCTGCTCAGGTTTATGTCATATTCATATTCCTTTGAAATGGCTGTTGTTTCTGAGACTAGAATAACTTAAATGGATAACCAGATAACTGCCCAATGAGCTCAAAAGTAATAATTGTCTCTTTGTCAGGCCATTGAGAACTTTGCAGTGACGGTGAAAACCACAGCCCAGATGCTGCAGAAGTTTGGCACAGACCTGGCAGAAACAGAACTTCCCAATGATGTGCAATGTACTAAAGATCTGCTGTGTGCCCATACAGAGAAACACGACAAACTCAAGGTAAGAACATACCCCTAATCATGACTGGAGTCATATAGTAGGCACAGGGACCCAAGTGAAACCATATACTGATAATTGCATGTATGTTGTATACAATAAGTGAAATGCTTTGCAAAAAGTTGTACAGATGCTAAATTACTACCCATTATCTTTTGAATTATGCAATTATGCAAGAAAACAAGTAAATGACGATGACAGGATCTTTTATCTCTCATCAATCATTTAATCATAAGCGGCACAACGTGTTGGATAATATATCATACCCTGGTCAGTGTGAGAGACTTCTGAGGCTTTTATAATCATTCCAGACATCAGCGTATAAATCTGTTGTCATTCTATTACTCATTAATAGGATGAACTCAAGCTGTCCATGAAGCAAGGAACTACCCTGCTATCCTGTATCAAAGAGCAAGCCAGCAAATCGGAAAGTCATAAATTAAATCCAGATGAAACAGATAACCTGACCACTGTGGAAAGGTTTGTGACAAAATCAATTCAACTGAATTAACCATATTAAAGCTGCTGTAGATTTAATAGCAAACATGTTGGAATCCTCTTTTGTAAATGTGTCTGTTACAGGTTGTTGGCACAGTTGGATGAAACTGAAAATGCCTTTGAGCAGTTCTGGTCCAAACATCAGCTCAAACTGGAGCAGTGCCTGCAGCTGCGACACTTTGAACAAGACTTCAGAGAAGTACGTGTGATACTCTTCACTGACACTTATTTTTTCAAAGCCTCCAATGGCAAATATTGTATCTGTCTGCTGGCTCTGAGGTTCCTATCTTTGTGTGCTCAAGGTGAAAGTCTCCTTGGATGGCCTGATGCAGGCGTTGGCTGTGCTCTCCGACATCGGGGACTCTGTGGCCCGCGTGGAGCAGCTGCTGAAGGAGCTGAAGACCCTGGAGGACAGGGCTCAGGTCAGCCTTGTCACATGCCCCCGGCACCGTCACGCATCACATCACGTTTGTGCCTCTTCAGGGGGTGGAGACACGCAACAAAAAAGTCTTTGATTGAAAGCTTTTTGCGCCGTCCCTCCCCTCTCCCCCCCCGAATTGCACATTATGGGTCAGATACACTGTAATTGCCCATCTGTCACGTTCTCCGACTGAACAGACCATGTTGTGTTAGGAATGGGGCCGTCATGGATGAGTTTATCTCTATATGTTTTTTTTTTACAGGAGTTCTTGGAAAAGGCCCAGCGGCATGCTTCATATGGCGACCAGCTTATCCAAAGCAATCACTATGCTGTGGACTCCATAAGGCCAAAGTGTGTTGAGCTCAGACGCATCCGTGATGACTACAACAATGAAGCGAAGAAGAAATATGATATCCTGTCCAAATCGCTTGAAATTCACAAGGGCATTGACAAGGTATTGCCACGAAAAACTTAAGAGACTTTTTGTGAAGAATAAAAAAAAGTCACATCTGTGGAGAAAAGGTGTGCTAGCTAACCTCATTCCCTCGCATCTGCTACCAGTTCAGCATACTTTAGCATATTCCTTTCAAATGTTTCCTCAATCGCATCTTGATAGGGAATCGTTAGCTCAATAAAGTGTGCTCACATTCATAGCAGTCACATCAATACACTGTGGAACTTGACAGTCCTGTTTGTACGTGCCTGGTGTTTATTCGCACAAAAGAAATCCTACTGTCACTGTCATTAACTGGCACAGAGTCAACCTTAACTTGTTTATTCTCAAACAAATATGCAAATGATTTTAAAACCTGATTATACGTCTCCACGTGTAGTGATCCTGAGTCAGTTTCAGCTAGTTTCACATCCAGACAAAATATGTTTTAATGAGCCAATACCAAAACAATTTCACAGTTTCTGTCTTCACCCACCCACTGACTGAGGTTCTGCGTAGTTGGGAGGACATCATAGACACACACATAGAATTCCACCGAAGAGGGCCGCTCAGATATATTAACACTGGCCAAGTTATATTTGGAGACCCATGTTTGCATTTATATTTGAGCATATTTAAATTCTATGCTGTAACCAAAGCCACAACCCCATGTGGGAAATGGGACAATGGGTGCTAAACTTCAACCGCATCTCGCCCTATTTACCTTCCTGTCAGTGTTCTGCTAGCGCAGGCAAGCCAGCAAACAGAAGGGGATGCACATCCTGCAGAGTTGTTTCGCATTAACTTCAACTCTCGCTCAACTTATGTGGTGAACATTCCTCATGTAATTATTCTTCTTGTTTAGTAGCAGAACTAATGTTACCTCCAATTCTATTAGAAGCAGAGGCAGCTATACTGCACTTAACAGCTTATACAAGACCAGTGTGGGTCCAATTACAGTTTAGCAAATAAGGTCAATGAGTTTAACTGCAAATGTGTGTATGGACATGTGAGGAAATGAACACATGTGAGCATCTCTGTGTGTGTTCGATTCGTTCTGCGTGCGTGTGTGTGTGTGTGTGTGTGTGTACAGGTGAACCAGTGGTGTGAGTCTGGCGTGTACCTGCTGGCCTCTCAGGCTGTGGATAAGTGCCAGTCTCAGGAGGGGGCTGAGGCAGCGCTGCAGGACATCAGACGCTACATGGACACTGCCGAGGAACAGCAACTGAGCGCGCTCAGAGAGCTCTACAACCAGCATGAGCTGATGCTCTCAGACTACATCCGGGTAAAGAAGCCATTTCCTGAAAAACTGCTCTCTTATCCAAAGAGACTACACAAACAACACTCCCACATGAGACTAGAAATGAGTATGTCAGTAAACAAATGTTTTACATACAGTATTGTATCAGTATGGACCATTTTATTGATTTGGAAATATTTTGTGAATATTCAATCTTAACTAATCAGCTCTGACTCTGACTCTGATTTTTCGGAAGTGAATGTTTTCTTCTTGTCAGGCCCTCCAGGATTTTGCTAGCTTGCATTTTCACAAATTCATGCAAATTCTGAGGAGAAACCAGTTGTGCAAGATAGTCAGACACATGCCAAGAACGGCACGTACACACCACACTATAGACCTATAGACTATGTCATCAATACAGAAAATGCCTCGTGTCATTGCAAAACTAAACTATTGCATCCATTAGTTCATATTTGGCCTATTGTGTTGAAAAAAGGTTGTTAAAATACATTTATAGGATAGTTTACAATCCCTAAAGCAACACCAAAGAAATAATAGCCCTTGCAAAACAGTCAATTGGACAGTTTATGAATGTGGCCAAGACATGTGGCCTAATAGTTGCAATGGACTACTCCAGTCTGTCACTGGGTGTGGAGCTTTAAGCTGTAAATGAGTGCTTACACAACATCAGCATATAGATATGCCCATAATCTGATTGCTGTGTCACTATCCATAAAGTGTATTTTACACACTTTTTCACTCAGAATTACATTTGCCTGACACAAAACAAAATGAAAGGTACAGTTATGTTCTGAACTTGGCCGTGCCACCTGCACTTTGGGGTGACAAATGTACTCCCAGATACACGCATGGCCATGCCAGTACTCAAGAGACCGGGTGCTTTGTGACAAGAAGGCAGAGCTGGGGACGCCTGTTGAAATGTTGTCCATATATTCAGCCAGCCTTAGATTTTCACATCGGATAGGTTTAAAAAACGCTCCCAACTACCTTAGCTATCTTTGGTCTTTGTTATGACGGAGCTCTTCAAATGGCCCCTTCTCAAGAAACTCTACGGTTTCTTGAATAGAGACATGCAAAGAAGTAATTTTCTTTTTGAGTTGAAAAGGCTTCTGGACGATTGCCATTCTCATGCACAGAGTGTATACAGTGAGATTTGTAACTGCCTAAGCATCCTTCAAATATTCCCCCCTGGGTCTGTTTGGTTCCCGTTCCTCTATCAAGTACAGACAGGCTCAAGGATATGTGAACTTCAAGAAAAACCCACACATTTACTAGAGGTAGTGAGGCTCCACTACCACATCATTGCGTATTGCAGGCAGTGTTATACGCTAGCATTTTAAAACAGCTCAAAAGTCAACCCTCTTAAATGTAAGTGTAAAAAGTGTTCAGTGTAAATGAGTCACAAATGGTTTTCAGGACATTTCCCTTTTTTAAAACAGAAATATTTCTTGATCAGTGTGCTGTAGTGTGCGTTGACAATATGCAATCACCAACATTGTTGATGTTATACATTTCTCTCAGTATGTTATATGTTATTCAATATAGGCCACTGGGATCAAAGACGTACTTTATTTTGAAATTCATTTATTGAAGCTGAATCTGCAAAAAGGACTCCCATCAGAAGCTGATATCAGTCACTTAACTCCCCCACACAGAGATGAGGCCGCTTGATCAAGTTGTTTACATTGTGTCATGCATGTCCTCAAAGGCTCCTTTCATCTCCCTACATAGGACAATGTGCAGAAGGCACTTCAGAGGTTGCAAGATGTCCAGGAGATGTTTGAGAAGAGACATGTCAGCCTTAAAAAGCTGTCGGCCAAACAGACTCGACCCGTGCAGCCGGTAGCTCCACGGCCGGAGTCCTCGCCCAAGCGACCATCACCCAAAACACCCAGGCCAGCAAGCATCGGTGAGTTCCCTTACCTTCTACTTCCTTCAAACAGCACCACACAGCAAACAAACAATTTGGTTAGGAGGAAGCATCCCTGTCAATAATTTCCCTTGGCTAATTTGTTTGTCTAAAAGAGTACTTTCCAAAACAACATTATGCGAGTGGTTCTAATGTGAGCCTTTCTACAGCAGCCAATAGGCGGGGTTCAGAAAATTCCAGCGCCACCAAGCAGAACACTGATGCTGACCTGGCAAAGAGGAAGAACATCCGTAAGGGTTCTGCCAAAGGGGGCATAAAGGTCAGTCATGTATGCTTGATCTCACCTTAGGTTTTGATCCCAAGTGAAATGAAGACTTCAGTCTTCATGGAGCAGGCTTCCAAAAATGTGAAACTTAGTAACCTGGTGTGTGTGTGTGTGTGTGTGTGTGTGTGTGTGTATATATAGTAGTGTGTGTATATGTGAAGTAGAGGAAAATCACAATGCATAATATAACACAGCCTACACAGATATACAGTACAACATAGAATTCCTGGTAGTGGACATTAGACTAAGAGGGAATTGTCATTGTTTTGAATTCAGATTGAAGTTATGCATGAGGCCAGCCAGGGAGGCTCCAGCCACTTGCTGGTGCCAAGTGAGACCGAGGAGAGCCTTTCAAACAGACGCAGGTAAGGCCCTCTTGTCTGAATAGTAGCTCATACTTAATGCCTAGACACAAAGTGCAGATTCTCTTAGGCTATTTACAGTATAGGTTTGGGTTACTGTCGTTTTATGTTGTTTGCAGGGAATGAATACACTCTAAAAAAAATCTAATTACAGGAATGAACCTAAAAAGGTCCAAGTGCTTTGTCGCTCCAGCTGTATCCCATCAGGGTACGAGCACTGTACCTTTAATCATTAGGTACATTTTTGTACCTACTTGTCTGTACCTCTAAAAGAACATTTCTGCACCCCTAGTGATGAAAATATACCCATTGAAAAGGTACAAAAACAGCTGGAGCAACATGCCTTTAAATCCAGAGACAAAAACATTTACAATTATTCGCCTATATTTATTTAAAGAACTAACAAGTATTTAACATATTTTAACACATATATTTTTGTATATATACACTCACTGCTTTTTATTTTCCAGTGGCATCACTTCTCATAGTCCTTTTTATAAAAGTGCTGTGTAAAAGTTCACATTGGGGTGGTGGACAACTTTAAATCATCCACACAATGACAGTTATTTTTGAGTATGGTTCTTTCTGTGCTGCTAGTTAACATCCCCCACTTGTGGATCATCAGCTTGGCCTCATGATGACCACGTTTTCATCTGCTTTACTCTCATCACTGGACATAAGGCTTGTAGCTGTTTCCTGTAAATCTGCAGCATAAGGAAGCATTGCTTAAAAAGCAGGAACTGGCCATTTGTTGTGGAAGCCAATGACAATGAATAATTCTTCCATATATATATATATTTATATATACATTTTTTTTTAAATATATCTTTAGAGACCTAGATTGGACAGGTAGGAAGGTCCTCTAGGATTCATGATAATGGATAATGTTGCACTCCAGGGCCAGAGCTTGCCTTTCCTGCCGATTGGGGCAAACTATTTTCTCTGCATTCTGCGAACATAATGAACACATCTGCAACCAACATTAAATGGCACTGACATTTTTAAACATAACGTTTATGTATGGTCTTAGGGGGGGGGAAAGGCTACTGGGTGCAACGTTATCATGTCAAAACGTTCTTTGTTAATCCTCACCAGTTTTTCAGTTTATTATTTATCACTCTACTGACACCATTAACATCACTAGTGTATTCGTAATGTGTCACGTTCAAAGCATTTGTGTGAGCAATGTTCAGAACATTGATTCTCTACCGAATTTAAATTTGATTTGTGTTTTTTCTATGACATGCGATGACATGTCTTGTACATTTAGTATTTTTACCTCAAGACAATACAGAGAGAGAAAATGAGGTTTCTAAAATATTATTTTAGTATGTCATGAGTTTGAAGTATATTTGTCTTGATTTACACACTAAAACAGTGGGTGTGGTATTCAGAAGAGAAATTACAAAAAGAGAAATAATACTTTTAGAAAGCTTACGGTCAGCACCAGCTGTAGTTCTAGATGAGGAAACAAACTTGCTTTCATTTCTTGAAAATAGCAATTGAATGTTGGGGGGGGGTCTAGATATACAATACACTTTACCCCCCACAAGTAATTTTCGGTTCCGTGGCGTGTGAATGCCAATAGTTGACTCAACACCTTGAGTTGTTTTGGGTGACTGGCTGCCATGGGGCATGAATCCAGGGTGTCATCACTTTGGAGGCCTGGTTAGAGTAGACTGCTAGACAATGCAGCCCTGACTCATCTTCTCTTAGAATGTTACAAAACCATTTAAGCCAAAGCAAGTGACTTACACCAGGCTCTCAGACTATTTTCAGACTGTGTGACACTAGCTTAAAATGCCAGTGCTGCAGTCAGCAAAACCAAACTGCCCAGCAAAGAAATTAGGCGTGGCGTTCCGCCATAAACTAAGGACAATTAATAATTCACCGATATTTACGAGCTGATTAGTTAAAGAAGATACCTTTGAACTGGCAACCACAAAAAGGAAAGCTCTGTGTAGGCAGGGAGCATCTCAGCTCAGTTTTAGCATCTCTGCGCCACAGCAAACTCTGTTAACCTTTGATAAAAACATCAGGGCATTTACAGCCATAGAAGGAAACAATCCAAGTATTGTGTTCATTTACACAATGAAAATGTGCATGTGTATGTGATTTAAGAGCTTTTTTTTTTATCTTCAAGTTAACAAATGTCAGTCCTAATTACAACCTAACGTTTTCCAGGCCCTTGCGGCAACCTTGGGAGAGGGTAAATGCTGTGATGCTGGCAAATTCTAACAGTGTCCATGTGGAATTATTTAGAGTGCAGGATGTGGGTTATAAGGAATTGTGTGATGTCTTGGAAAATGCCAGTGGCAGGAAATGTCTGCAGTTAGTTTTGGGCTCAGCATTCAGAATAGCATGGGGGGTCGTGGGGATTTTGTGCACTACTGTAAAGATAAAATAAGGCAAAGTTTTCTTACGATCAATCTGTTTAATTCAGAATGATGGCATAGAAACCTGAAGATAAACACAAATCTATGAGGTACGTCTCCAAATGACTTCCCTTTCGAGGATTACAGTCATCACACCCATAAGGTGGTCTTGATCTAAGCCACAACTACAGAGGGGTTTCAAAATCACCTGGTCAAGTTTCCATGACGCCGAAAAGGCAGCACTGGTGAACACATAACTTAAGTACATAGCTTTAGCCTCTGGTTCTTTGGGGAAATGACAGCAGACAATAAAAAGAATAACACATTAAAAGACTATATCTTCTCCCATAGTACACTATGAAAAAGCCGCCTTACAAGGGTAGGTGTTCATATAGTAAGGTTTACAGAGGAGCATGACTTTAACTGCAGTGCAGTATAATTTCCCCATTATCCCAGAGGAAATGCCTTCGATCTTTGGGTTAGTGGCCATCTTCCAGAGGTGCCTGACATCGGCCACGTGTCCGTGTGAGGTGATCATCTTTTCATAGATGCAGGGATGATAGGGGGCCTTTCCCTCCCCTGAAAAGTAAACATGTTCCTGGGGAGACACCCCCATGGATTTGGCACAAATTCCCATGAACACGTCGTCGATGTAAAGTGTAGCATTCAGCGACAGAGAGGCCTGGTAAATTTTGGCGGCCACATCTCCTGACACCACGTAGCCGGCCCCTGCAGTGTAATCTGGGTAGGAAGGCCACTGGTACATCTCGTAAGGCATGTAGTATTTGCTGTCTTTCCGGCGGATGGGCGGGGCCCCACGGTGAACGTGGCCTGCCCAAAAGTCCTGTACCCCATTTGCCTTTAAGCCCTGAAGATAGCGCACCAGGTTGGGCATGTGGATGAAGATGTCATCATCTGCCGACATGAGGAAGCTGGCGTGAGCACAATTGGCGTGTGCCCAGCGGAACTGCAGTAGGAGCTTGACTGTTAGATTGTGAAAAGTGTCCTCAAAGTCCTGCTGCACGAGGTCTTTGTAGAGCAGGTCTTCCCTACGGAGCTCCTGTTGGATACTGGCCTTTTGGTGGGGGTGCGGATGGACCCCGAGGGCGAACACCATTCTCACGGTCACCCCCAGTTCCTCCTGTATGTAGCTCTCATTTCCCCATGTGGAGCGAATGGCCTGTCTCCTCTCCACGTTCTCTGGGGAGGACTTGACAAACAGCAGCAGCAGTACATCCTTCCCATTGCACTTTTCGTGGTGGTTGAGCAGATATGGGAAACTGCAGAAACTCTCTGCTTCTTCTGGACTAACACTGAAACTCTTGTTGATGAAGTCGTAGCTGTTAACCAGGTAGCGGTACGAGTAGGACTTCATGTGTCTCACCACATGGTGGTCCAGCTGCTCCCAGCACAACGTCAGCACAGACAGGACAAAGCACATGGAGATAAGTTGGAGACACTGACATTTTCGGATCCTCCTAAAGTTCATAAACATTCTGCAATCCTTCTGGTCCCGTCAGCTCTTTCGTCAAGTCCAGTGCGGTGCCTTAGATGAGTCACAGAAGCCACTCTGTCCGTTACTGCAAACTATGACTTGTGTCCCATGTTCCATCCTATCCACACCACTGGGGACGTGCTCCTCAAAGAGAGGTCACCAGCAATTCTGTGTGGTCCTGACTGCATGTTCTCTCTCCACATTGTCCATCATGCCTCTGTAAAAAAAACACAAGTGATTGCACTTTAGTCGTCACAGAACTTAAAAGGGCATATAAAAACACAAACCAATTCATGAATGCAAATTTGCCTTCGAACACAATGTTGCATGGGCTGCTGAGTCATGCTTTCCTAGTGAATAACGGTTGGTGCTGCGCTCACCTACATAGTGCACATTTCATTTTTCATGTAACAGAACACTAAAACTGAAAATAGCATATGTGCCTTTTCATTCTGTTGAATGAAGAAGTTGTTCCCATAAAACCAGGAAACAACACTCTCAACAGGTTCCTTTGGAATGCCATAGGCATAGGCCAACGTTTGGGCCTTCAATGACGATTTTTTTTTGTGGCAGGAAAAAAAGGGCCATCACTCCAGAGAAAAAACTTACCGTTACAGGGTTTAAATGCACACTGTTATGCATCTCAGATAATACATACACATACATGCATGCTTTAGGCTACTGTTGCTAGATTTGCTATTGAAGCCATATTTCTTGCATAACCGATACCCTAATGGCTACTCTAGTAATAGCCTACAACTAAACAAGATTATGACCAATAGCAAACCAATGGCACTGCGAGACTAGATAAATCCTACAAATGTGTATGTCAATATCAGCAAAACATGGTTTGGGCCAACAAAAGTGAAGTGAAATAGGTCATTAGGCTATTTACTGTCATATATGGACTAACCCAGAGAAGGCCTTGGCAGATTATGTTTCGGATGGGTTACGCCTGCCTGGTGGAAGTAAAACTATTTATTAAACGGCTCTTCAGAATGTTCCAAAAAGTTCCGTTGATTTGAATGGGCCAGCCCAACGTTCGCAGGTCTGTATTTTCTTGATATTCACCGCTGCAAAAAGTGAATGACCGCTGTCATTGGCAACGGGTTTTGTGCTTCTACTCACATCTTTCATATCATTCCGCAAGTAGTCCGGTCATTTAACGTAACGAAAGTCACTTGAAGTCAGCAAGTAATGGGTTGCTACGCAACACCTGAAACTTTAAAGTTCTATTTGCTTGAAGAACTATTTTTTCATAGCGGAAATCACGAAACGGCAATAAACTCATTAAAAAGAGGTATTTTGGAGGAATGTTTTCTATCGTTTTGGCAAGTAACCATATAACAAGCGGGATAAATATTGTCCGGCGGTCATTATCCATAAATAAATCCCTTCAGGACGAAACAAGTCCTGTTCGTTCTGTCGGGATTTATTCTTGAATCATGACCGCCGGAACATACATGATCCCTTACAAATAGTTGTACTATAAACGCAGTTGCCGGTTGCGTACACAAGTACGCGACCACCAAACATGCTACATTGAATCTGAGATTCATTACGTCCTAAATTGTTCTAATTTTACACGATGAAAATCACCACCCCTTCACAAATCTACGACCAGTCTCAGTAATTAGATATTGCACCAGCAGTTATATTTTCAATACAGTTTGAAACATCCTCCCAAGCTGCCAGTCAGCAGCAGCTGGAGTCTTCAAAGGACCAGGGAGATTTTCAGCATCTACTTTAAATTGGCTTGCGAAATTGTGCAAAACATAACAAACTAGATTGAAATAAATTTGATTAATTTACATGTTCTACCCATTGACAGTAAGGACGCGGTGAAGCTCTGAAGGGCGGAGCTTGTTTCTGCTTATTGTCGTCTAAGGTTTAGGATCGGCTAAGGGCGGGTGGTTACCGCTGTAATGGTATAATTTTCTCACCGTTTTTGACCTAAAGTGGACGGTGATGTTGATGAACAGATAGTCCGAGAGCCAAATTGGGGGGCGGGGGTTTGTTAAGACCACATCATGTAAGTTAGCAACAAAACGGCTAGCTAATGTTAACTAGCTGATTTACCCCAAATCAAACAAATGTGCATTGCGGATGGAGGACTACCTTTATCTATACGCTAATGTGACACCGTTGCAGTAGTATTTAAGGTAGGCCCCTTGTAGAAAAAAACAAGCTAATTGAGTTTGACATGCCAGTCCTTTCAAGTGTATGAGTGGTATTACTAGCCGATTCAATGTCAGCTACCTGGCCTGATTATTAGCTGGCTAGGTTAGCTATCAAAGTTAATGTAGCTATCCTAAGGTAAGCTAGGTTGTACAGGTTAGTAAGTATCGATACCTACCATTAAAGTAAAACAACTGAGAACTGCACCAACTGCACATTAGACCATAAGCAAGTGATGGCTTAATTAAATGTATTTAAACCTACCTTGTTCTTTTAAAACTTGCAGATATTCTTGAATTATGGTAATACCACTAAGCTAGTGGTTAGGATGTGATTGATTAAAAAACAAAAAGATACCTAGGACACATTTGACCCTCAGTCAAACCCCGCCTTTTTAGATTCTCCAATCCCAGATCGAGTTCTATCGAAAGGGTTCTGTTTCCCTTGTGTGTCGGTTGGTCTCCAATCTACTGACTGGAAATTAATGAAGTTGACCATGTTTTTTTTTTAAATTTAAACCAGAAATGCTTAATGGGGAACCTATTAGTAATTAGGGATGGGCGGACAACGCCTTGTGAAGCTTTTGAGGCTTCTTCTCGATTGTGCCGAAACAATATCCGAAGTTTTCGAAGCATCAACGACAGACAGCACAGTGACATCTAGTGGCTAGAAATTATAGCAGCCATGAATTCGAGACTGCGGAGAAAGAATGCATACAATGCTTCGTTGTTTTCAGTTTCAATGTATGTACACTAAAAGCATAAGAACGCTAACTTTATTTGTGTTCATTTTGATCATTTTCTGATAATCATTGTTAACTCATTAAATTGCTGAAAGAAATGTTCACGTTGCTATCTGTTGCTACAATTAAATAATGGTTAAATGTGTTGTCTTAAGTTACAATCGATAGGCCTACTTGTAATGACACATGAGATGACTATAATTACACTTACTCTTGTGACAACTCCTGTGACTGGAAGGGCCCTTACCATAATTTAGTTTTATGTGACAAGTTTTTGCTGTGAAGGTGAAAAAAAGGAATGAATTTAATGAATAATGAATTTAGCTGTGACAAGCCTGACACTCCAAGTCTAGAGATGTGGTAGCCGGGCCCTGGTCTGCAGGACTCACACATTATCTGGGCCACAGCTATAACATAGGGCTAGTCACTTGATACACTATCGTTACGGCCAAGGTACATTACGGTTATCTATTTTTGAAAAGCCTGTAAAGGCTCAAGTTTGTTGTAGCCTACAGACTGATTATGGGCACAGGTTTGAGTGACGTTCCCTACATGTTCCCTCCAGTATTGGGCACCGAGGTGCGTAGCCTGTGGAAGGGTGATCTGATCTGTAATCCTCCCTATAAGCACAAGCTCTAGACCAAATAAGGGAAGTAATACGTTTGTGTGGGACAATGTGGGACATGTTATTAACACTGAGAGTGCATTTGCATTCTGCCTCTAGTCGATTAAACAGCACACCAGTTAGGCCATATAAGATACAGACTACAACCTTTGCTTTATGATAGATATGATGAGCACAGTACCGATTGTCAAGGCACCCTAATTTCGCAGTGTGACATGTATTTATTGATAGACATCCAACATGCATTGGCCATTATAGGCCCATCAATGGCAGCTGTCCTTAAGCAAAGCACGTGGCCATGATGTCACCTGGTAGCTTTTACTTTGGGGGTATTCCAAGTACATGGTTTTGTGACAAGTATGGGTAAGTTAACTCAGAACAAGTTGTAAACTTTACAATGTTTTCTGTGAACCAGCATGTATATTTGTAGTCTGTGCAGTACATGACATAAGGCCTTATGTGTACCTGTAGACATGCATGTACAGCAATGTTGAGTAGTGTGCGCTCATGGAACCTGGGTTGTGAGAGGCACAGTCCTGTATGGGACTCAAACCCGCACCCTCAGAAATGGGTGTGTTAGCAAGGAGGTTAAACCCCCTGGGTGCTAGTGTCCACAGGCCACATTACACTCACAGTGTATTGTACGTGTTCAGATTCAATGGGACGGCGTTGTCTTCGATTATTTGCACAAAGCAGTGTGCACTTTGCATACAAACACGCCTTTAGAGCCGGCTTTGAGTATATATGCACTAAAGCAGGTCCATCGCATAAGAAGTATGAAATAGCTTTAAATTCAAAATACCTTTAAGATGGTTTTCAGTGCACTAGTGGCTTGCTAGAATGACTGCAGTCAACACAGAGTGAAAAGGTGTGCTGCATTCACTTTAGTTGAAGTTGTGTCCTGTGTTAATGTCTGCAAAAAAAAGCTTAATTCCCACAACATCCACAAATGGCATTCTTTCAAAGCTGACTCCACATCAGCTGTGTTTATTCTTTAAGGTAGCCTGACCAGTATTTCTTGAGGTTAAATCTGAGATCTGTGAAGTGTACGAAGTAGATCATTTACCTTGCTACCTAAGTGAAGTGTTTTAAGGTTGTGAAACCATGTTTTGCAGAGTGCTCAAAAAAACTTGCAGTTGCAATTTTCCGCTATGACTATGTGTGATGTGCTTATGAGTCAGACTGAGTGAAAAAAGAGGGGAATGTTCATGTGAATGCTCAATCGGAGAGTCTACATAATTGTCTGTTCAACAACGTACATTCAAGTTTAGTTTCATCTACTTTTTCTTTTGCAACTAAAGCAGATACGCTTTCCAAATCTATCAGAACATAGCAGACTACTGAACATTTCCCGTTGATGTGGCCTGTCATAGGGTGGGGGGTAACTTAAAAAAAAAAGAAAAAAAAAATAGCCTATGTGAGGCAGTTGTTGAATGCAACTGCCAGCCCAGCGTTAAGTTCAATAATGGAGGGCTTTAAGCAACTGTCCAGATAGAAGTGCTGAGAGCTGTACTAAACATTCATTGGGACAAAAAAGAACCGTTACAACAGCAAGTTTGCGTAAATCCATTGCTCGCAACAAAGAGGCCCTCAAACCTCGCTTCAGTTCATTCCGTGTCAATACAGAGGGTGGATAATCTGTTTCTGAGGTCTCACAGTAACATGTTAGTTCAGAAGAACTGGAACACAGTCTAGCGGTCAAAAGCGCACAAATGGATATTATGCATGGCGAGCCTGTTTACTGCTGAAATATTTATGCCACTGAAATATTCCTTTGTGGCATCCGTTTTCAGGGGCTGTGGGTTCTCATGAACTTTGAAGTTAAACTGATGATCACCATGCAAATCATCAAAAACAACCCCTGGGAACAGTAATCAGTCTTGTGAGGAATATTTAAAACCTGAGGACACATCAGCACAGAGATAACGCTTCCCTACTCCATGCAAATTGTCTGCTATTTCCTCACAGTAAAATGTTAAAGTAGAATGGGTAGATTAGTATTTTTATCCATTTTACTCGATTAGTAGCCAGTCATTTGTTCCAATCAAGGAGTTGTTTTCAAACCAGGACTGAGGGGGTGACTTTAGCTTAAAGTGCAGCACTAGTTTGTGAACAGTGCTGTTTTTAAAGTTGTCAGTGTCTTTATATCAAGAGCCGAGAATTCTACAATCACAGATTAAAATTAAGTAATAGGAGATGTGTTTAAAAATAGCAGGCCTTAAGTATTTCTCTTCAACTTGGCAGTAAATGTCAGTTCTGCTTTAGCATCTCCATGGTAACAGTATGTAAATCTGGAACATTAGTCATTACAAGAACAGCAGTCACACAGCTTCAACTGGTATTTGACAGTGTAGGTATAAAACTAGGAATCCCATTCACCCCTGCTCTAATCATCTTCATTAGGTTATTTATCAGTAGTAAGGAGCATGCAGCCCACCGCACCCCACTGCTCACATATAAAAATAGGTACAAAAATATGGCTGCCCCTAAATGAGTGTTACATTTTCAACCACCAGAAGTTAGACATTGCTAAGAGAGTTCATAGATTGTAATCGTAGTGTGAAATGTATATCTTAGTTATGTTATATATTTCAAGCTGAAAGAAAAACCACACCTACTTGAGTAGATTTAAAGCAGGTTGTAGTTATTACCTCTCTTGCGCATTTTCTTTGCTCTTACATTCCCGTTAGCTTGTGATCGTCCAACAGACAGATACTAAATTCAGCATAGTGTTCTCAGCTCTGTTCTATTCCCCCATTGAAAGGAAGTTAGTATTTCTTCCATGGCTTTTTATTGCCTTGTTTTTCCTCTCGATCAGCCAGTCAGCTGAAAGTGAACACCTCTGTCATGTGCGCGCCTTCCCGTAATATGTGTGTGAACAAAACCCTCTCACATATCACTTACCAGCTAATCAGAGTCTCCCTCCATGTTTTGAAGAAAAAAGTAGAGCAACTTCTGCGTTTCTCCTCTCTGGCTCGCCTCCTGTGCTTTCTTTCGCTCCTCTCTATCTTTCTGTCTCTTTTGCTCTGTAACTCCTGTCCGAGAGCCGTGTGTTCTGTGTCTTTTGGTGTGGCTACTGGCTTCTAGCGGCCCTCCCAGTAGTTTCCTATGCTCTGAACGTGTGGCTGTTGTCTGTGCCGAGAGACTCCCTGAGAGGGTGGGGTAAGGGGTGGAAGCATGGGAGTAGTTGTTTGAGCTGGGCGGTAGGGTCAGCCCCTTTTCAAGCTCAGCCTGCCTGCCTGCCTGCTGAACTCAGCCCTGAGCTACACTCTGAGTTATTATCACATCATTGAAAGTAAGAGCAGGGGCCAAAGGAATTGTGGTTGGATGGAGCAGCCCGCTAGTACTTGGACATTTGTGTCATCTGAATCACATAAGTGGCTGCCACCACAACACAATCAAAATAATTCCTCTCCTCCAGGGCCCATATTAGGAGAGGAAATGTAGCAAAAAGCCTGGGAAGGTATGGTCCACACAAAATGCTGTGCTACCATATTGATAGTGGGCTATGCTGTGAGTTTTTATATATTGTTTGTACAAGGGCACTGTTTTTTTTAATAAACTAGGTGGTATCTGTATCCCTGCCAGATGTAACTTGAAGATAGTGTGGAAAATCAGGTTTGCTTTTTGGCACAGCTAAACTTTGTGTGATTTTATAGCAAAAATGTCACACAAAAAACTATTTGCAGACAGCACAAGCAACAAAAGGCCAGATTCTGCTGTGGGTGTTATGAGGTTGGTGTGGCTGTGGACTCTGTGTGCTACTGCAACAGAAAGGAGGTATCTCAGTAGGTCCCGTTGGCCTGGCACAGAGTAACCTGTACACTAGCAGACACACACCTACCGCACTCACAGTGGTCAAACTTTATTGAACAATAAAATGTGGCTGTCCACCAAACAGTACTCAGCAGGCCGACGGACTCGTGATGGCACATAAAAACCAAGACCTCAGAACTCATACAAATGTGCACATTAAAGGGACCATTAAAGACGGGAAATGTTAGCTTTTCTCCAGCTCTTTGTTTTATGGCCATTCCTTCCCTTTAATTTTGTCTCCTGCACCCCCCCCCCCCCCCACAACACACCCACCCTGCAAATGGACTTACTCTCTGCCATCACATCACATAGAACACTTGTATTTAGTAAGACATGCTGCCAATTTCTCCAATGAAAGTGTTTTCCTACCTCACTGTGATGAGATCCTTCTGGGAACATGGAGCTGAGCACTTCGACATCAGACGCCTTCTACCGTCTCCATTATCATTTCTTCCTTATTAATGAGCACTTAGATGTCAAATGCCAGCTCCGGTCTCCATTATCAGTTAAATGAACCTACCAGCACTGATAAACTTCCATTTTAACCATGCTACCGCCCTGTATTGATGGATCTTTATGTTTCTCCCCCTAGGCACATTATGACTGAGCTGATGGAAACAGAGAGGCTGTATGTGGAGGAACTGCAGAGCATCATTGAGGTACATTTGTTTCTTTAATTGGCTGTCTCATGACAATAGGCATGCTGTCTGTCCACCAAGAAACCTGAAACCATGGAGATGGCTAGAGAAAGTCTGACTTAAACATACACTAATCCAATACAACATATTCTTCATAAACCTTTTGACAAAATATGTACTATGTACAATTTATTGAATTTCTAGATAGAGTGAGTGCTATGTGCACTGTGTCCAGATTATAGTTTGGGGGCCAATTCTCTTAGATTACCGGGACTGGATCATTTGACCCTGCCATACATCTACAACGTGTTCGCAAGCCAGAACCATTTTTATTACGTTTGTGAGAGTAACATACGTATATGAATGTAATCACCAATGTTTGTTTTCATGGTCAATTACTTAACAGGTAAAAGGATCATGTTGGCTCGTGATTATGTTCCAGACATTGTTTGATAGGGTTATAGATGTTACTTCGGTTGTGCTGACGACAGTCGTTGTGCATTTGTTAGTGCATGGACCCGTTGCTCCCCCTCTGCATTGTTGTGTAAATGACTGTGTTCTATCCCTCTAGGGCTATGCAGCGGAGCTGGACAACTCAGAGCTCTCTCACCTCATCCCCCCAGCCCTGGAGAACAAAAGAGAAGTCCTCTTTGGAAACCTGCCTGAGATCTATGAGTTCCACAATCGGTAAGAAATGCACATTTTTTTTCTTCCTCACAGCAGTCCTCTTTCTTTCTCCATTTGTGTGTCGGTTATTTTCTCTTACTCTCCAGGGTTATGGTGCATTTGAATTGCACTATTCTCCACCCACTCAATAGCCCCTACCTACCGCCCAGCCCCCAGCCCTCAGGCCCCTGCCCAACCCCCACCTTCCCACTTCCCTCCTACGCTGCTCTGGTAACCACTCTCAGAGCCACACTTCCTACATTCCTGCCATGGTTTCCCCCTGCTCAACAATCCCCTGCAACAACTGCTCCGGTTATTTCTCTCTCAGCTGCACATCTGATTTTTCTCTGGTCATGAGATTTTTTGTGCAATATATATATATATATATACATATATATGGATTTTTTTTATTTATGTATTTATGTTTATGTTTATTTCACTTTTGTTTAGCTCACATTAGCTGACATTTTCAATGGGTATCTTCCTGTGTTTTTCTACATTTTGTGTGAGTGTGTGTGTGTGTGTGTGTGCCTGTGTGAGTGGAGGCATGCATGCAGTGCCTCTGGGACAGGGTCCCAAATTGTTCACCTTGCCTCAGGGTGTGCCTCCCTGCCCCCTGCGATATCTCACCCCTGGGTTGGATCGTGTTACAGGAAGGGGTGAAAGAGGCATGAACAAAGGGGCCATGGCAACTGCCTTGGGTCTCTCCTCCACACCAACACATATATTATATACAGCACCTGTTCCAACAGTGTGGGTGCAGCCTCTCTTATCTGTCAGCTTATGGCTTAACAACCTAGCCTTGCCTCACTAGTGACAAGAGTTGCTGTCACTCTCTATATGGACTGAATGATGCATCCAACGATATGATCAACTGTGTTGTGATGTGAAGAGCTGTTTTAGTAACCAAACAGTGCTAATGCTATCGCATGACAAGAGACCCATGCACAAAATGTCATCTGATTCTGTTACATATGACACAGGAGTGACACAGTTCAGCTTAAGAATGCAGTTCTACTGCAATCATACCCATTCATCCAACAGTAATCCCCCTGTGTCTTTCTATACGTGCCGATCTTCTTCCTCTGTTGCTGTTCCCTATGAAGGAATTGAATACACAAAATGTTAACTTGACCACAGCCATTGTCCAAACAAATGTATGAATCAGCATTTCCGGTATCCAGGATGTGCTGTTGTGTGTCATTTTCTCTCCAGAACCTTCCTGAAAGAGCTAGAAAACTGCTGTGAGAAGCCTGAGCTGGTGGGAATTTGCTTTTTGAAAAGGGTACGTGGCATCTGGTTGTATACACTTGCATACACAGCAAAATCCTGGGAAAATAGAGTGGCACTTGAATGTTTCTTTTGGCGTGGCTGAGCCCTGGTATCTTTTCCTAGAAGGAAGAGCTGCAGATCTATGAGAAGTACTGCCAGAACAAGCCGCGCTCCGAAGCCCTCTGGAGACAGTGTGGAGACAGCCTTTTCTTCCAGGTCTCACTCAGTGCTCTTCTCTCCCCTTCTCCTGCCTTTACACTTGCCTCTTCTCTTACCTTAGTTGTCTCAGTGTTGTCTCTCTCTTTCTCTTTCCATGTTATCTCATTTTGAAGTTACATGCATGTGTGTGAATGATAAACATTGAGAAAACCTTTCCTTAATGACAAACATTTCCTGAGAAATCCACAGAAAAAGTAGCACACACCAGATTTATTTCCACCTGAAATCTCACTGCAGGAATGCCAAAAGAGACTGGATCACAAGCTGTCACTGGATGCATACCTACTGAAGCCAGTTCAAAGGATCACAAAATACCAATTAATGCTGAAGGCAAGTTCTTTACCACTGAATGCTGAAGGTTATTGTTTGTGCATTCTTCTCAAAGTGCTCTTTGTCATTTCATATAAACAATATGTCATCATATTCAGAACAGTACACTGTAGGAAAGGCACAAAGCAAAGCTAAGTAATATGCTAAAGGCTTATGCTAATCCCAGCAGGAACAGGGCAAACCAAAACAGTTATTTTTAGGGCACCTTTTGATCAGTTTTTATGATCTATGCATTGTTCAGCTTATTTATTTATAGCAATAGTTTAGGCATGTAGCTGATGTTTTTGTCCAAAGCTTTATTAACATTAACTTTTAAAAACTTTACATGGGAAGAAACCTTGAGCAGCTCATAAGGGGGACCCATCTACTTGGGGCCGGCTCGGTAGAGAGATATGGTGGGGGGCTGAGAAGAAGATAAGCAGTAGCAGCTGGTGGTAAATTTCACTGACGAGGCAGAGTACGCAACTACGCAACATGCACGCACACACACATGCACAATCTAGTTCTAGTAAGTGCATCCCACTACAGGACCAAAATGAGTGAAGGTTCAATCAGCTGACCTATGGAAAATGGCCATATGATTGGCTGAAATTGTAAGAGACATCTGAAATCCACAAATAAATGCAGGGATGTTCGCAAATGGTGAGCAGTTTGCAAATGCATGTTCATTAGTCTGCAAACAAAAGTAACAGCATTTACATTTGTGATTCGTGTGACATTTATTTGTGAATCATGTGAAATATATTTGTGAATCACAAAATACATTTGTGAATAGCGTGACATTTATTTGTGAATCATGTGAAATATATTTGTGAATCACAAAATACATTTGTGAATAGCGTGACATTTATTTGTGGATTTTGAAACTCTTTGAACTCCATGACTCATCAGTGACTTGTAGTTGTACTTGAGACTTGCAATCGAAGGATTATTACTCGAGGACGATTCTGCTTCGTCAAACAAAATACATTGCCAGTGAAATAGCTGTCCTGGCGCTACCTGCTTCAGTATGTAGATTTATCATGAGCAGAGCAGACATTGTACATAGCAGTTTGGTGGAGAACTGCACCGGCATCCCATAGTGAGAGAAAGAGACAAAGTAGGTGGACAGAGCGTATATATATATGCGTATATGTAACTATAGATTATGGTGATGATCAACAATGGTATCATAGCCATCAGCATTTGCAGGCAAAAGTCATACTATATGGGAGAGAACAGAGATAGGTTAGTCATCAGGATATCAGTCAAACACAAGAAAAGATCTCACATGCATATCTCAGTGTCTGAACGATTCACTGCCTTATTATCTAAACATAACCCCTTCGGGACTACAAAGATGGGTTAGTGTAAGGTAAGAATTAGAGGCGAACTCGAGTTAGACGAGGGGAAGGGGTTGGAAGTGGGGGAGCCCCCCGGGATTATGAACCCAGATTAGGGTAAGGAAAGAAACTGGGATATGAACCTGGGTCACCTTAGGCACCCAAAGAGAACCACAAGAAATGTGGCCACATCATCAGCTCACTTCATCAAAATGGCCAATAACAGCTCAAGACTCCACCAAAAGCTTCCAGCACTACACACCACTAAACATTGGATTGATTCCATTACTTTTCCATTTGCTCTGCCTGTTCGGCACCCTTCTGTGACTTTGTTTCCCCTCCTTCAACACACCAATTGCGCTTGTGCACTCCCAAGACTGACCTAGAATGACATTGTTTGGCCATTTTCCCTTCCTAACTGACGTTGACATTCAAACAACTGCAGAAACACACCACCCTTTCACATATTCTGGCACAGACACTTAAAGGTGCATTTCAGTTGCTGTTATAAAAAAAAATTGTCAATAGTTCACCTCACCCTCAGTACATCTGTGCGGGTAGCCCAGATCAGTAATTCAGCAATTCAGAGGCAAACTACATGCTAAACATTTATTGGATTTTATTCACTGTAGTTATGTCATCAATAACAGTATGCAGTTAGGTTGTTTCATTACTTATTAGTGTGACTTTTGCAGCACAGCATTTATAGGCTTTGAATGTTGTCATTTACACCACGGAGCTTTGTTTTAAAAGGCCTAATATTGTCTGCAGTAGTTGAGCACACCACAGTGAAAAACCATCTGTGGATTACGTAGACAAATTTGACAGATTGATGCATGTGCCAGACTTGATAACTCACCATGATTAGGTGCTTTTAGATGGGCATAGAGTGAAAAAACAGTCTGAGATATCATTATTTCAAGCAAGAGCACTTTGACATTTTGAGATTATCATTATTTCGAGGAAGTGCATTTTGACATTTTGAGATTATCATTATTTCCAGAAAGTGCATTTTGGCGCGTGCTGTAAGGTTCTGTGTAAAATATGCCTTGTCTGGGTTTTTTCTTCAGGAAATGCTGAAGTGCAGCAAGAACTCGGGGGGAACTGTGGAACTGGAGGAGGCCTTGGCAACTATGCTTGACATCATCAAGTCTGTCAATGACTCTATGCATCAAATCGCCATCACTGGCTTTGAGGTACTGTTGGGTTGAGAGGTGGGGCACATGGGATATGTTCCTCTCAGTGTGGGCTGTTGGGTTGAGAGGTGGGGCACATGGGATATGTTTCTCTCAGTGTGGGCTGTTGGGTTGAGAGGTGGGGCACATGGGATATGTTCCTCTCAGTATGGGCTGTAGGCAGACTATTCACATCATTATCTCTATGGTATTTTCTGTGAGCCTGTCTAGACAATTACACCTCATGCTCAGAGTCATTGCAGAGAGCTTTTGGCTGTGTGTGTGTGTGTGTGTGTGTGTGCGTGTGCGCGTGTGTGTGTTTTTGCTTACTCTAATATGCATTTGTACCTTACTTTATTCAGGGTAACCTCGCTGACCTCGGGAAGCTGCTCATGCAAGGTTCCTTTAACGTGTGGACAGACCATAAAAGAGGTCACAATAAAGTGAAGGATCTTGCACGATTCAAGCCTATGCAGAGGCACATCTTCCTGTACTACAAGATGCTGCTCTTCTGCAAAAAGCGTGAAGAAACCACAGAGGGCCATGAGAAATCCCCCTCGTACAGTTTCAAGCACTCTCTCAAGGTGAGCTGAGATCTCTCAAGCCTTCTGTGTATCCTGTTTGACATGCTGATGGATGGCCACTACACATTACACTCTACTCTCCACACGACTCTAAAGAAGCACTCACTCAGAGAAGATCAACTTCGGAATAAATCTGTAATACTTTAAGTTAATTCCTCTGAATTAGAAATAGTTAACCCTCCTATTATGTTTGGGGTCAATTTGACCCCATTCAATGTTTAACGTCTCTAAATAAATGTTTGACATCATTTTTTTTGCTTCATATTTAATGACTTTTCCTAATTTAATGGGGACAACTGGGTAAAGACAAAATTAACATGATGATATGTTTTCAATGTCCTGTACACATACTTTACGCATAGGTGTTGAGGCTGAAATCCCCCTCGTAGGCTGTTTTAATTGTATAAAATATACAAGAAATATCCACTTTTTTCATCGCATTGTTACTTTTCTTGATAAAAGAAATAGTATTTTACTCCAAATGTTATAGATAGCAACAATATGTACTTAGAAATAATATGAAGCCATAAAAACACCAGAAGGATATCTCTTTCCAATTTTAGGTCAATCAGTGAGATTTTATGGTCTGCATATTTCTCCATAGTTGCGTAACATGTATTCTGGATGTATAAAGAGGGTGGGTGGGGGTATTGTTTTATTTTTAAGGGCTATTTAGGTAGTCAACAAACAAACCTAAAGTACCTGACACAAAAACTTGGGTAAAAAAAAAGAATTATAATATTTTTTTGGAGGTTTAAATTGCTGGGGTCAAATTGACCCCAAGCATAATAGATGTGGGTAAAATTTGAACATAATAGGAGGGTTAACATGCAGTAATTACCATGAACAGCTATTGACTAATTTGAAAATAAAACCTTAAGATAGTTCATGTTACCCATTTTTTCACTAATTCTCTGAGATTCGAGATTCGTGAGTCAAATTCCCTGTACCAATAGGAACTGATTTATTGATTGACTGATTGATTGAAGAGTGGGACATGTCTTACACTCATCAGCCCATAATGATACACATGCCAGTTTGAGCCATACCTCCAGACCACAGCAGCTGTGTTACTGCAGTCACTTTCACATTCACAGAACATCACAGAAACAGTGAAGAAGTCTAGAAGCCCATGAATTCATTGCCTTAATTCACTATCTTAAAAAAGTTTTCTGGCTTATGAAGTCTGCCTTTGGAATACCCTGTTTGCCTTTCCTCTTTCTCTCTGAAGTGTTGTTCTCTTCTCTCAGCATCTGACTGTTGCCTTTATTTCATTGAGAACATCATGGTTTTTCACAAGAAAGGACTCTGAACTCTCTCCAAGCGAATGCGGGGTCTCTCTAGCAGTTATTAGTGTCCGCTTATTGATTTTGCAAATATCTATATAAAAGATGATTGACAGTAGGTCTGACAGATTACAGCCTTCGATCACTATCACTCGCCTCGGTGGGTCTGTCAGACGACAAACGTCAGATTTCAACCGTGTCTTTGCTTTCAGCAAGTGCAGTTTAAACGTGAAGGTAGGCCAACACCTGATTTAATTCTGTACCAAAAAAACGGGGTCTTGGAATACGGCGGGAGTGGTAGGAAAGCCATCGATTCATAACAAGGAGCCAACAGGGTAATGGGCTTCTTCTGGCCCTGTCTGGTCTTTTGTAATGCAGCATCCGAGGGCAAGAGCTGAAATGCATGAAACGTCCAGAGAGTAAGGGCTGCAGTGAATTTGAACATGTTGGGCAATGTCAGAACAGATCATTTGGTGGATGAGGGTGCACGATTGCAACCAGACACAACGAAACTGCACAGGAATTTCCTCAAAATTTCTCAGATGTCACCATTTGAGGACTTATTATTTTTCAAAATTGTCCAACAGGGGGAGCCTTTCCCCAGACCTCATAGCTTTCTTACGTTCACAATTTTCATACTCTGGGTACATACATTGATTTGCTTGCCAAAATGTGGGTATTCTCACATGCCTGCCTCTTTCACTCATTTCGAAATTTTAATACATTTTATGCCATTTGGATTTCTTTGTTCTTTTAAAAAATACCCTTTCAAAATCTGTTAAAAAATTCATAGGTATTTCTCAGTATTACGTGTGTTTTTATGCAAGCTTTATGACAACAAGAGGTTGTTAGAAAAATGGTCATACTAGTTGATGACATTTTAGGGCGGGCTCCATAAGGGTCTTAAAGGAGCACCCTTGGGAAAATGGATGACTAACTTTGTCTACATATGACATTGTGTGATCTCTCATCTTTTCTGTATTAGTTATTAATATTATAATAATATTAGTATTCACATCTGTGGTTTCTTTGGTCCTGTTTTCATAGATGAGTGCAGTTGGTATCAC
Organism: Clupea harengus; assembly: GCF_900700415.2. NCBI lineage: Eukaryota > Metazoa > Chordata > Actinopteri > Clupeiformes > Clupeidae > Clupea > Clupea harengus. Next base: position 4,238,726 of record NC_045161.1, on the reverse strand, counting down.
AGAGAATGTGAAGGGGGACATAAAGAAGTTTGAAGTGTGGTACAATGGACGAGAGGAAGTATACATCATTCAGGTTTGTAGTCTTTGCCCTTTTTCTTCTGACACTGTATCAGATAGCAATTGAGGAGGAAGCCATTTGTCCCTTCTGCAAATATATATGTGTGTGTGTGTGTGTATGTATATTAGGCTAGTTTATGCCAACTAATAGGGGCACAAACTGAATTCTTACTCAGTATGGGCCAATCGGGGTAGAGCAGTCCAATGCACTGAGAAACCTATTGTGGGCTCTGAGACTGCTGTGCCACATCAGATTCTTTCTGGTGTAGATGAGACCAACAGGCACACAACCTGAAACAACTGTCAAAACATGCTGACTTCCTCATATCTGCTACTACTACCAGACCTATCAACTGACAGCTACATAGGGTATACATATTAGGGGTTACACAGGAAAGCCCATTCGTGAAGTCACTTGCATTCTTTTTGGAAGCAAATTGTTTTGAAAAACATCCACATTTTTTAGGATGCCCAATCATTCAAATTGATGCCAGGGAATGTAACTGATGTGTTAAGCTGGTTGTTGTGGGCTTCCTATGGAGATTTGCAATTCCTATAGTGGACCACTGGAGAGCAGTGTTGACTTGTGGAGTAGTCGAGGACTTTGTGATGTAAACAGTGCTCTCTGAGAAACTGCATTGCAAGATGTCTGTGTGTGTGTGTGTGTGTGTGTGTGTGTGTGTGTGTGTCTGTGTGTGTGTGTGTGTGTGTGTCTGTGTGTGTGTGTGTGTGTGTGTGTGTGTGTGTGTGTGTGTGCGTGTTGGTGTCATTGCAGGCCCCCTCCATGGAAGTGAAGAGCATGTGGGTGTCAGAGATCCGCAAAGTGTTGACGTGTCAGCTGGAGGCGTGCAGAGGTAAGGAGCTCCCAGCAGGGGGCGATGTTAGGCACAACCCCACCCTCACTTTCCCCACTTCACACACATCCCAGTATCACCATCACCGGCCCTCTCTGGGGCCTGGGTGGAATCACGCCTGTGAGAGCAAGCTGAGATGCAGGGTGTGTGGGTAGGGAGGAAAGGTTCACTGCGAGGCGGAGGAGGGCTCTTGGAGATTCCCACCTCGACACAAAGGACCCTGGTTCTGATGGCAAGCCCACTGACAGCCCCACCTTGCTCTAAGACCACAGGCCAAACAGCTGGCCTTGGTATGCTGCTGTTTCCCGAGAGAGGGCGGTGCGTTTACCATTGTGTGGGTGTGAGTGTATAGTCTGTCTTTCTCCATCTGGTGCTGTGTATTGGGATGGAGTCTGCATGTTTGAGTGTGTGCCTGTGTATGTTAGGGTGTAACCATGTATTGTCAGTATATGTGTGTGTGTGGGTGGGTGTAATCAAGGTGTTTTGTGTATGTGTGTGTGGTGTGGGAGACAGCTGGTAGAGTGCATTGGCTTTATGGTGGGTAGGTTGTGGAGGTGTTTGCATACCCCTTGCACTAAACACACAGTCCTGGGGTTGCTGTCATAGGGACATGCATCCTCCATACAGACCAGGGAGCCATTTGCATTCGCAGCATATACCTCAGGCCATGAAGTCGCTTGCAGAAAGCATGTGTGTTAACACAGACACACTAACACAGAAGGCAGCGTACGCCTGTAGACACACACACCTTAACACATCAACATACGCAAGGCCACACCCACATCCATCCATCCGTACATACAGAAACTCAAACACTCACACAGTAGCAGCTGTCTGCTGAATAAATCAGTGTGTGGCTTTAGGGAAACAAGAGCTTCTGGGACCAGCCGGCCGAAGGCCAGACCACAACACAAAGTCTCTGTCTCTGTCTCCCCCCCCCAGTGATCAGCAGACACAGACAAGCCTCACCGCTGTTCCTCTCCACACCCCCCACACCCTCGTTCCACATGTCACCTCAATCCAGCTGTACAGTAGAGGCAACATCTTCTCATCCGAGCTCACAATCCCCCCCCCTGCAGGGGGTTCAGGGTATTACGCCATGGCCGCACACATTCACTGCTGGTGTCCTGTCTGTGTGCCTGGGTTCTGGTGCACTGCAGCATTCAGGGCTCTTAGCACCGCTCAAGACTTGAATGAGTTTTTATTTTTTTTATTTATTTTTCATGGTCAGTAGCCACCGCGAAAATCGTTCTTCTCAGTCAGAGATATCAAACGCTCCCAACACTTTGATTTTCCTGACGGATGTCAAGCAAACTCGGAGGAGCACAAAGCAAAGAAAAATCCACAGAGGCTGCCTCATTAATGTAGAGCAAGAGAGAGAGGGGCGGGAGGGGAGGGGAGGCGGTTCGGTGGGGGAGGCAGAAAATGTAGGCTACAATCCAGTCGGAGTAACTGTGTCTTATTTCTTCTTTTGCACAGAGGCGAGTCAGCTTCATCAGAGAATCACAGAGAACATTTACCATGCTCCCATGAGGTAGGGTGCCTTCTACAATTGTGTGTGTGTTTGTGTGTGTGTGTGTGTGTTTATAAATGACCTTGGCATCCGGTGTGATGACCATCATGGAACAGTGCTCTGTGAGATAAGTGCGTTGGCTGACATGTGTTGTCCTTCTCTTCCAGGAACAAACTTGCCCTCAGGCAGTCTGATTCCTCCAGTCCAGAGACCGGTTTCAGGCGCAGTAACCCTAGCCCCAACATGCGACAGAAAAGAGGTAACCCTTCAGGTTACACACACAAACACAAACACACACAACACAGCATATATGCACACACATGATCATAAACACGCACAGGCAAATGTGCATACACATAGACATGACTCACATGCACACGAGCAGACACACACTCTCCCACACATATACACCCACCCCCCCCCCCCCACACACACACACATAATCACATGTAAAGACTTCTAAACAACCACTGTTGCCCTGGAAACCCTTAGACATAAATTGTTTGATTGGATACGCGTTTAGCACAGTTATCTCCAAGCGGACGCTTTATTATCCGTGCTCAGAGTCAGCCCAGTCTAACCGGCTCCCTCTCTGCCGCCCTCGCCTCAACACAACCCCTACCTGAACCCCCCCAGCCCCCGGGGTTCTATCGCCCCAACAGGTAACATCTCGAATGGTGGCTTAATGTATGTAGTGTGAGGTGTCACAGGAGAGCTGCGATGTCTTTACTGAGACGTGTCTAATGAGATGCAGGCTAAAGGAGGCTTTAAACGGGACAACATCAGGCCTTTCAAGCTGCCGTGGTAGGTTTGATAGTCATTAACCCCCCAGCCAACAGACCTTTAGGGAACCCCCTTCCCCACCTCCACATAATACACACCAGAGCGATGGGTTACGCTCCTCTAAGAACATTGGAAGCCCCTCGCCCTTTCCCCGCCTCCAAACATCGCCTCTATCAGAAGTTAAGTGCTGATCAGCACTTTGAAGTAGTCTGTGATTTTCTTCTTTGTTTGAGAGTGTTAACTGAACTTAATGCTCTAAGTAGCCATCTTTCTAACATCTTAAAGAGAATGACCGAAAGATAGCATCCAGTCCATAAGATACCCTAAATCAATGTAAACCCAGCCATAGTGTGTGTGTGTCTGCTGCCGAGGAGGAGAAAAGCGGCTTTACTAATGAGTCCTTGATATTATTTGTCTTTATTGTACATGCCTTGCCGTTTGAGTCTGAGTGAAAAAATGTGATGAAATGGGTATGCTCACACATATTATTTACATACCAAACTAACCTTTTGGGAGAGGAATAACACATATACCAAGAGTGCGGTGATGCTGATGGGAAGGTGCGAATGCATCTTGTGAACCTGTGAATTCTGGTCATACTGCACTTTTTAAAACATAAAGGTGATAATTACACAATGATTATTTTTAACATCCCTCTCATGAGGGGGTATGAGAATTTGAATAAGCTTGTTGAAAGTTGAGATAGATCAGTCAATATTACCTGTTTGCCTTGCTATGAATATGAACATGTAGAGGTCTGCGTGAGGTTTTTGAATCATTATGTATATTCGAACAGAGAACAAAGACACATTCTGCAGACAGTTCGGTGGATTGAATGTTGGTTAACCAGAAAAGTTTGAAATAGATAGATATATAAAGGATGATTCGAGCCCTCAGAAATGAACAGTTGGAAGGCTTGGATGGATGGATTGCTTGTCAGATTTGTTTGACACACACTCTGAGGTTTAGCAGAGTCTTGAGTGAACTGCTTTGTGACCTCTCCAGAGAATCTCCGCATACACACCCCCAGCACTCTTCCCTCTCATCTCAGTGGTAACTCTGCAATTTCTCTCACTAACAGCTAACAGCCACTTCACTAGTGCCCTGTCCCTCTTCCTCTCCCTCCTCTAGCCGATGCTGCCGCCAACACTTATCCTGATCGCAGCTCTAACCCCGACCGCTCTGCTCTTGCTAAAAAGCGCTTCACCTTACAGCGCCTGTCCAACCGCAGGTCCCTTCCCGCAGGTAACCTCATAGTATTTCCTCATATCATCAATCCTCCCCACCCCCACCACCCTCCTCCATCACCCGTCCTCTGTGTGTCACGTCCCACCACTGTCCATCCTGATGTGACCTTGGGAAAGGTCTCCACTGGTGGAGGGGTCCACGGATGTCCTCTCATCCAGCATTGATCTGTCTGTCTCCCCTTGTTCCATCTGTTGGTATTGACAAAAGAGACATTGAATTTCATTTGGTCAGGGAGCGCTTTTTGTCACGGTGCGCTTCTCGTCATCATTAAACCGATTTAGGAGCCTTTCGGCTGCAGGGAGAAAAGGGAAAACATTGGCCTCCAAAAGAGATACTGGAGGTGATGTGATGTCAGGTCCTAGTTTTTCAATGTCCTGCTCTATAGCTCTTGACATTTATACTGTATGTGGTTTACATTAGAGGCCTCCAAAACGGTCTAAATAACAATGTAAGCCCATTCTAAATATTTGACATTTTGTCTCACTGCTTCCATGGCGAGGGAGTTGCATTACCGAGGGGATATTGTTTGTAATACAGCAGGCTTGAGATTTACACGCATACTGTACCTCTGAGGTATATTTGTCAATAGCAGAGATATTCAAAATGACTTGGAAGGAAATAGATAAGTATCTGTGCTTGGAAATTAAGGGGTGTGTGTGTGGGGGGGGGGGGGGGGGGGTGTCCTTACAGTTATTGTAAGTGTATCTGTTTTCTGTCAGCGGCACCACAAACTGCCATTGAGAGCACTTGTGGTGAATGTAGACTAGCTGAGGTTTCTGTTGAGAAATGTGCACACAGACAGGTTTGTGGTCGTCTCCTCGCCAGGCCTTACGGAGCCCGTGGCTGTCTGTGAACTTCAGCTGTTGGCTGATTTCATCTTGTTAGCATACCCCCTCCATTGATTTTCCCATCTGCGCCTGTGAAGTGGCCGCGCGTCGCCAAGTGCGCGCTATTTGTCTTGATCATCCCCCACTTCCTCCGTGTCCTCCCTCCATCTACCGCGTCAGTCTCCCTGTTGACCGTCTGGCTGTTTATGGTCCCTAAATAAAATGAATTAATAAACTTAAGCCTGCCCGGCGTTAGCAGAAATCATCGGCCGCTGCTTATTGCCTGCTTTACGCACACAACAGAAATCAATACGCAGGGACGAGAAAAAAGGCAGTATCCTGGCAGCTACTGCTCCCATTGCTCCTGCCATTTATTAGTGTTTGTCTCTCATCTCTCTTCCCCTCCTTCTCCTCCCCCTGCTCGCTCTCCTTTCCCCCTCACCTCACCTCCCGCCATCTTTGCAGTGAGACTAATTGCTAACCTCTGCTTGCCTCTCACTCCAGCACCTGCACCTAAGGAGATGGAGGTTCCGCGCCGCTTCTCTTTAGCCGCCTCTATTAGTGCCTCTACCGCTACGCGCACCGCCAAAGGTATCTGGTCAAAATGGACCTCTCATGTCCTTCCTCTCCTCCTTTTTCTCCTAACGCTGTCCTTATAAAAATGGCATAAGCAGGTGCATAAAGGTTGGCGCTGGCGCTATCACTCACAGAGAGAAGGTGAGGGAAGGAGAGAGAGGGGAGTCTACTCCGACATGGCAACGAGGGGGAAATAAAAGGCCATTTTCTCAACCAGTCTTGTGCATTAGAGCTCCTGTATGATTTATGAAATGACGGAAATAAAATCTGTGAGCCGCCTCTCCGAAAAAAAAAAATCCGGAACATCAGAAATGTCATAGGATATTTAAAAGAAATCTCATCAGTGATAAACGGAGGGGGCGTCAGGCTCCTGACATCTCGGATGGTGCATGGCATTCGGAGCTGGCTTGTAAAGGTGTTTGAGTTCAGCTGGAAGTTACCGTTGGTGATGAAAACGAAATAATGCCTTTTGTAAACGTGTCTCTCCTTCCTCATTCCTCTTCTGGTATATTCGTAACTTTAGAGTAACATGACAAGCTATCACTGTTTGATCTTCTTCTTCGTCAATATGGCTTACAGGTATACATTTATTGCTTCATACAGGTCGACTTCCTTCTAGCCTTAGATCCAAGCGACATGAGATTAAGAGCGACCCCACACCACTAGGTTACGAAGGTACTGCTTAGTGCTCATGGATTATGCATGTGATGTCTCGAAACAGTCGGAACTCATTTCCCTCTTGCAACCCTCTTGCCTGATTTTGAAGTATTTGTAATCTCTCATGTTAAAGATGATTTGCTTGAAACTCTTCTGCACGGTTAAGTTCATAAACAGGGTGACCAGATGCAAACCTCTTAAGATTTTCTATTCTGCTGATGGGTGGGAGGAGGGGGGTATTGTTTATTTAATTACCATTTTTGGTGGGACTTTCTAGCCCTTTATTGACAGGACAGTGAAGATTAGACAGGAGGTGAGTGGGAGGGAGATGGGGAGTGGGCTCTAGAAATGACCTCAGGCCGGGTCCTCATGGGCTCTGCGCCCCTACATTGCTGCCGCGCTACGACTCCCCCACGAGGAGGAGGGTATTCGACACATATGTTTTAATTATTACGTTTTAATCAACATTTGTGACAGTATTTTGTTGGCACAACAACAACTGACACGAAGCAATGGACTTGTTCCATGGGGAACACACAGGGCATCTGGTCACCCTCACGTTTCAGTTTTTAAGTTGGTGATGTTGGTGATGTTGGTGACGTCGTGATGTGGTTTTGGAATGCGGTTATTGCTTTTTCATTTTGAGCGTGATAACTGCATGGAACCCTGTGCTGTTTTCATCTGCATGATGAGAAATCAGTTACTTGAGTGTTCTGATTTATTTCAGTCGTTGCATCAGTGAATGGGAGTTCCAGAGAGCAAGATTGTGTGTGTGTGTGTGTGTGTGTGTTCTGCAGTATTCCTCTGTTTGGCGAATACTGTGTGTGTGTGAGAGTATAAGGTTGCAAACTGCGCATGCTCTGTGTTTGTGAAGCGCTTCTGGCATCTTGTTGGGAAATCTGTGCTGTGTATAAAGCCTCCATTTTCTCCCAGATGTACATGGGGGTGCTCCAGCCCAAAGCAAACAAAAAGGTACCACAAGTACCACCTCAGCTGTGCCTAGATCCACATCCCAACCAGGTAAATGTCTAAAGGAAACCAGGACCCTTCTTGTGTGTGTGTTTGTGTGTGTGTGTGTGTGTGTGTGGTGGTGGTGGTGGTGTTCGTGGGGGGGAGTGACGTGATTTTCCTGGATGAACTGGGTTATGTGACGTGAGGTTCCTGGATGAACTGGGTTATGTTTTGGGGAGCCAAGTTTGAAACCTGCATTTCGTTCATCCCCAAATGAAATGATTTCAGACATCCCAGACATATCCACTGCCAACAGCGTAATTCCGTTTTATAACCATGTCTGTTCCCATGTGTCCCTTTTTAGGATGGACCCAGCGACGCTTGCCCTCCATGGACCCGGAAGATTTCGAGACCATACCATCGAGCGCCGAGGAGCTCTCAAACTCGTCTGACGGGGAAGATGAGAGCAATAACAAAAATGTGCGTTCCGTTAATCGAGTCCTTGCATGTGTATTTCCCCCCCGTGCACTCACCGATCTGCCTTTGAGTCATCCCAATCCCTTCCGAAAAGACTTTCTCAGGGTAATTATTTCCCAGCAGCACTGATCCTCATTATCATGAGCTGAGGACTTGACATTTAAAAGACAAAAAAGGAAAGGGATTAGCCTGGTGTTGGTCTATCTCTCCGCAGCTTCAAACTCCCAGCATTTCACTTTCCATTATAATCTGTCTGATGTGTGAGAGTATGAGAGACCCGTTTTAATGGACCGGCTTCATCATGATAACGTAACTCAGGATGGAGGATTCTCACATACGCACACACGCATTAGCTACTGGTCTTTTTCTATCTTTCTTTCTGTCTCTTTCATCGATCTATCTATCTATCTATCTATCTATCTGTCTGTCTGTCTGTCTGTCTGTCTGTCTGTCTGTCTATCTATCTGTCTGTCTGTCTATCTATCTGTCTGTCTGTCTGTCTGTCTGTCTGTCTGTCTATCTATCTCTATCTATCTATCTATCTATCTATCTATCTATCTATCTATATATCTATCTATCTATCTATCTATCTATCTATCTATCTATCTATCTATCTATCTATCTATCTATCTATCTATCTATCTATCTATCTCTATCTATCTATCTATCTATCTATCTATCTATCTATCTATCTATCTCTATCTATCTATCTATCTATCTATCTATCTATCTATCTGTCTGTCTGTCTGTCTGTCTGTCTGTCTGTCTGTCTGTCTGTCTGTCTGTCTGTCTGTCTGTCTGTCCATCTGTCTAATTTTCCTGTCTGTCTCTCTGTCTCCCTCTCTCCATCCTCAGGGGGAAAATGAGCGGTTCCAGGCCCAGCTGGCGTATGAGGCGAGGACAGGGCAGGATCTGTCTCTTGAGTCAGGGGAAATAGTGCAATTCTTGGAAGAAGCAGAGAATGGTCACTGGTAAGTTATCGGACTTCACTCCCAACTGGCCGTGAGTCCTCCGCGCGTGTCTGAGAACAACTCTTTCATGATGAAGCAACAGTGGCTACTGGGGGCCCTGCAGCTGGTTAGCCTTTAGAGGGAGACATGGTTCTATGCCTTAAGTAGCCTACTTAAAGCTTTAATCTTCTTAGAGAAACATAACAATATTGAAGAAACACTTCACCCTGTGTTCTGTTTAAAATAATTTAGAGGTGTTATTTTGTTTTGCTTGGTTTTAAAGTTAGAGACAAAAAAGATAAATAAAATCAACATAGCTCCCATTTAAACCTTTTAGCACTGTCATGCCTTTGGGTCATTTGCGATTCATTAATTAGCAACTTGTTGGGAAATTGAAATCATCATTCACCCATTAGCATGACCCACTCATTGTTCTGGTTAGGTCTGTTGCAATGCCTGTTTGTTTACTTAGTGACAAGTTGACTTTCTCATCACCGTATTATATTATGAGTCTGCAGTAATATTGTGGCCTTGAATTTATGAGGTGGTGATTTAGAGCAATCTTGTTTTTTAAAAGTCAAGCACTTGACAAGAAAAACGCTACAAAACGTTTAATTAATGGTGGAAGCTGAATGAATTATGCACTGGAATATCACTTTAAGTAAACTCCAGTCAACTTTATCGTGTTATGTGGGGGTAAGGGTTGAGAGGGAAACCTATTACAATTGGAAACTTATTTGAGTTTCTCTTTGTGGTCCCATCTGAAATTAAAAGTTAATTCCCTTCTAAGCTTTTTTCTCCCAATGATCCGGCATATTAAAAATGTTTCTTTGGCAGATGAGTGTACCATATTGGCGATGAAAAACAATGTTGAACTGAATAATTGATTGGGCTATCCTTCCTCCTCCGCCGAGAGTTGTTATTGCCACTTATAGAAATAGCCTGCCAGCCAGCAACGGATGAGAGTCTGAAATGCTGTATCTCTCCCACTTTCTTTCACTTTTTTTTTTCAGGAGGGAGGGGGTGGACTATGAATACCCTATGAAATTAGGCCTGCACTTAAAAATGCTTCGAATATGCTTATATTTCATCACCTCATGCATATTTCATTTCTGAAAACCACGTTCAGTCATTCGCCTCTTCTGGGTTGGTGCCTTGAGAGTGTCTTACACCCTTCTCACTCTCCCTCTCTCTTTCTCTCACTCGCTATCCTCTCTCTTACTCCACTCTTCAACTCTTCAAGTCACACTTGTGAAGTAATAAAGAATTCAGTGGGTTTTTCATGGACTCAATCAACATGTGCCCAGGAGTGTGTGACATGCTAAGGCAGAGAGGCTGTTTTTGCTGACTGAATTCTCACCTAGTCGCCCCCTCCCACAGTTAGCAACCTCTCCCCTGTAGCTCCCACCTGCCACACATGCCTCTCTGGATGAGGAGTATCTATTTCTCATGTCGAATCCCTGTGCAGGCTATGTCCTCTGCCTCCTGTTGATAGTACATTTCAGTCAGAGAGTAATGACACTGAATCGTTTTACTCCTGATGCTATAGCAGTAGCTAGCTGAGATGGTGTTGCTGTGAGCACCTGTGTTGCATCAGTCAGGACTGTTCGTGCTGAGACCTCTTGGTAAGCTCACACTCAACTGTTTTCAAACATCCATGAGGTCGGGCAAGAAAACTGCCTCTAAAGTTGAATGTCTAAATGAATGCATACACTTTACTAAGGCTTACTTAAGAAGTGGGTGAAGCTGTTTCAAATCCTGGCTTTTTGATATATTTTTTAACATCTTCTCCGATTCCTTCAATACATCTCAGTGACAGTTCAGAGACAAGCGTAGAAGGAACTCAGGATCAAAATTCATGGAAATATCTGAAGTTTTGTGCTCAAAGGCGTCACGAGTGTCAGCTTTTCAGTGGCAGCGAGTAATCCAGTTTCGCGTTACTTTGAGTTCTTCCAGCCCAGGAACGTGCCTCTTTTAAGCCCTCCATTAAAGTTGAACGTTGTTTTTTTTTTCATGTTATAGGCTAGTCAAGAACCTTATTACACAGAAGACAGGTCTGGTGCCACCCACAATACTACAGGCAACTGCAGGAAGACATGAGATTTACAGTAACACTGGTACATCCCACTAACTCAGTGTCCATTTTAAGCAAGCAAGCAAGCACTTACAAGGAATTTCATTAACTCCCGTGAGGGGTTGGGAGAGGGCCACATTGGGGGAAAGGGAACATGGCTTGTGTTGCTATGCTGCTAGTGGTGGACGGAGCCGAGCATGATGTCATCCATTGTGGCATGATCCCTCTCCGTTTCCACTCTCCAAGCTTGGCCCTGTCATGTTCACCGCTCGCACTTGTCTTGGCGTGTGATTGTCTTGATCTCGTGTAGCAAGTGCTTTGTCAGTCACAGGCCCCCCTCGTCTGCAAAACTGCTTTTTGGGTTTAATTGGGACACTAGCAGCAGAGGCTTATGCTTGGGGCATGTGCATAATTTTGCTTGGAGCGTCGCGGCGAGTGTACACTTGCAAGCAGCACAGCTCCTTTGCCGTTTGAAAATCAGGTTTGAGAACTCATACTATTTACAAGCATTTAATGAAATGTATGACTCTCTGACTTTTTTATTTTTATTTTTTTTTACTGCCTTAGTTATCTTTTTGAATATTGGATGAACTGTGCTGTTGCGTACATAGTGCTAATGCTCTAACTTGTATGTCTCAGTGTGGTCCTACGACAAAAAAGAGGAGTCTAAAAATGAAATATCCTGTAAACAATGTATTTAAAACTGAATATGAAAAGTAAAATAAGGAGCTCATCACGTATGTTACTCTCGCAATAACATGCTATCTTGGACACTCCCCTTCTTTGGTCGTAGTGTGTGCTGCATCCTTTAGTGCCATTGTCCCCAGCTATTTGTGTCCTGCTTGTCTGAATCTTTAAACTCCCCATTCCTCACTCCCCTGTTGCTTGGCACTCATTCGCTTCAAACAGCTGTGTTGTCCTGGGTTGGAATGTGCGTGGCTGACCCTCTCCTCTCTCCTTCTGCTCCCTCTCTCTCTCTCTCTCTCTCTCTCTCTCCCCCTCTTTCTCTCTCTCTCTCTCTCTCTCCCCCTCTTTCTCTCTCTCCCTCTCTCTCTCTCTCTCTCTCTCTCTCGCTCTCTCGCTCTCTCTCTCACAGACATCTTCAGTGACTTGTGCACCGCGGCACTCACGGACAACGAGGACAATGAGGACGACGCCGCGGGTGACGTGGCTACAGCAAATCGACGGAATTGCATCTAAGAGTGGCAGTGATTCCACCACCTTGCTTCAGTGCCGTGCATTTAAGTGAACGCTGCAGGACACGCGCCCGTGTAAAACCTCTTCAGAGAAAAAGCACAAAAAACCCAGACCTAAACATCTGCAAAGAATGTCCCATCACTGTCCCATCGGGCTACAGTATGGCCAACCATATTGAATGAAGAGAGTGGAGAGGGGGACAGATAAGGTGGTAAACTGCTCCCTCTGGCTTCAGAAGCCCTACTTCAGCTGCCAATGTCAAGCAACAAATTGCATACCCAGTCAGCCAAGACCCCCGGGAGAATCTCAAGCCCTTGCAAGATGGTGCTCAGTGCTTTCATTACCAAACTTTACTGTGCCTTCGTGGGGGCTTCGTGTAGCCTGCCCTCCTTTGGCTAGAAGTGCTCAACCTTGGTGAGGGGGAATCACTCCAGTGACAATATGGATGGACACAAAATACCACAACAAAATGAGGAATGCATACAGTGTGTCACAAGCTTGGGATGACGTGACATACTGTGAATGGTCTGCAAACAGGCTTGATTTTACCATGACTCTGAGAGAACATTTATCAACTGTACTGTCCTGCTGAATTTTTCACCTGTTATCTAGTTTCTGACTCCTATACACAGCACTTCTTGAAGATTTGTGTAATTTACCTGTACATTTGTATACTCTTAACTAGTGTTTCCTGACTTTATTAAAGTAACATTTTATTTGAAAAAATGTCAAGTTATATATATATAAGGGTTTTAAAGGTTATTGGCCTATATTTCATGAAGATATCCATCTCAAATACTTTTTACAGGCTAGCTAAATTGACAGAAGTCACATTTCCCCTGGTCATGATGCCTTAATTAATATGTCAGTTAAGGAGAATATTTACCACATCAGCTCAGTATTTTACTGACCATCAGATATACAGTATTCCAATAGGACTGTAAGGAATAGGTGGCAGTACTATTTTGTTACAGTATTCGCATACCTGAATGTTTCTATGTAAGTTTGTATATTATGTCAATAATATTATTCCAGCTCTTAAAGTGCATTCCCTTTGTGCTTTGTAGTGATTCCATCCCATAGATGAACTGTTTCTGAAATTTCAAAGTAAACACGCATTCCATCAGTACAACTGTCCTCATAAAGGGACATCATATAGGAAAATAAATGTCAAGAAATACATATGTACAGTATAAAGATGTTTTAAAGGCTTTCTCAAGATGAAATGGAATTACACCGTTCCATAGTTATAGCAGGCCTTTGTAGCCTTTTCAAGCTGTCTATTGGGTTTCAGACTGGTCATTTGAACTCTTGCTGAAAAGGCAGATGATTGTAAACAAATGCCATTAGTCTTGACGGCAGACTGTTGGATTCATATGAAATTGTCATATCTTCTATTTAAATGTACCACTATTATTTAAAACAAAAGAATAAGGGTTCTCTGACAAATCTGTTTGGACATTGTCAATGGAATGTATGAGAAGTGTTAATTACCTGTCTGTACATTTGTAAGCATATGAGAAATACATGGACTGTATCAGCTAACTGTGGTGTCTTTTCCTTTCTCAGTGATCATTTTGCAGATGAGATTGTACCTGACCATAATGACATACTTCAGGGAAAGCATAATACCATTGATTTAAACCATTGACTTAAAACCTAATGCTTTCTCTCAATCAGGGCCTACCTCTAAGTTTGTATTTGACTGTCTACAGTGAATGAAATTATAGAGTAAAAACAGGCGTGTTCTAAAGTTGTAAATGTTAATCAATACTGTTAATTATACCGCTACTGCTTAAAATGATTAATTATTCAAAATTAAAATAATTCTAAACTGTCTTCTTAATCCAATCACCAGTCAGCGCAGGGCAATCATGCTTTTTGACCTCTGAATACACAGGACATCCTGTGCAGAGCCACTCACTCAATTTTGACTGAATGCCACTTTTGGTTTTCTCAGCAGTGAGACACATTTAGTCTCCCAAGAGACAGACACATGAACTTTTGGGGGAACAACAAGTTATTTGGAGCCTCCTCTCAACCACTCAAGCAAACAATCCCTGACATTTAGGGTGAGAGCATGAGCCACTCTTGAAAGGGTTTTCTTTTTTGCCACATGAACATTTAGTCCACAACAGTCAATTGGTGAGTGAGTGAGGACATAGGTGTGTGCTTTCCCCCAGAATGGCACCGGGGAAAAAGTGGGGTGGCAAAGTAGGCTTCACTGAGCTTTATTCTACTGAGAGTGCCTTTCAAGCTCTGTCTGTGTGTGTGGGGGGGGGAGAGAGAGCTGGGGAGGATGTGACAAGCATACAGAAGCACAGGAGTTTCACAAAAAAAAAAAAGCTCAGCACTTTATCCTTCAGGCTCCACACAGGTTCCAGGGGATTCTCTGATGGCGCCCACTACTGCATCCCAACTCAGAGTGCATGGGCAGAATGCATCATAAGCACTTGTCCCTGAAACAAACTCCCAGAGATGGCATCAAGGGAAACCAGGGCAGAACAAAGCTGTAGGACTTCTGAGGGAGTCTCTTGTTTGAAAAGGTTATTGTTATATGTATTCATAGTAACAATCAGCCAAGAACAAAGTGCTTCCATCTAACTGGGCCTGTTCGTCTATTTTCCAAATCAATTAGTCAACATGAGAATAACTCGATTTAATCTGTTATACCTTCAGAGTTGACAACTTTCAAGGCTGATTTAGCGTGAAAATCCGGGTGTATTTTTCGCATGAGATGCACTGTTAATGTTTTTTGTTTTCATGCTATGGTGAGACATAAAAGAGTTTTTCATTCCAATTGCGTCGGTTGGCTACTCTTTACCTTTCATAAATGTCTATGTAATTTAAATTTGTTATCAATAAAAAAGGTTACAGGTCTTTGACACTGGATATTCTCTCAATGAGGATACCAAAGTTGTTTAGAAAAATGTGAAATATGTTGTTCAGACGTCAACAAACAATACAAAAGTTCCTGAATTCGCTTATGTGCATCTGCCCAAAGCGCATTGTGGTTTGAATCGAATGACCAATCAGAAGCGCCAACGTCGTACTTCCGTCAAGCGATCGGACTTCGACCAATCTCCTTGCTGCCCTTCTGTTTGTCTCTCAATTTGAATTCTCATAGAAAGTTTAGGGGTTTGGGAGTACCTTGATGCAAAGATGACATGTAATGTCACTGTTTCATAATTTTAGTTTCATTATAGCTATGGCGTGTAGCCAAACATTTCGGCGTAGTTAGGTCTTTTTTCAATGAACTCTTGTTCTGACAACTGCAAGTATCTTATGAAAAACTTGTCAGTGCTTTGGTTATCGTTAGCTAGCTGCTAGCCTAATATTAGCCATTTACCAGCGTGAGCTAACTAGCAAGCTCCCTAGTTTGGATAACGTTACCTTTAAAGTTGGTCAACCAGCCAGCTGACTAGAAAAACTTTTTGGACGGTTGTGGAGAGTTAAAGAGGTCAGCCAGGATATTTTCTAGATTTGGTAAGTCTGAATTTCTTTTCACCTGTTGATGTTTCTTTTGTCTGCACCTGTACCAACTTGACGGTCATCTTTAGCGAGCGAAAGCTAGCCAGCCAGCCACCCACTTTTTAGTTTGGACATACATAACGTTTGTTATCATCGTAGTTGATCAGCTAAAACATTAGATTACGGGTTTTCAGAACGGCTAACAATAACATTATCCGACAAAGCACACAAAATCTGTTTTGAGCTGTACAGTCTATAGGGCTTTAAGGCAGGGCTAACTTGGTCACACGAATGCAAATGCCAACTCTTAATAGTAGTTCAAGTAGGCAGGCTAACGTTAACTATCTTTAACGTGTGGTGAAGGTAGTGCAAAATAGTAACGATAATGTTACCCGTACTAACGTTACACTAGTTCTTAGTGACTTACACTCATCTGTAAAAGTTTGTGCAGCTAACGTTACCTAATTTGGAAGTTTAGGTTGCCTCCATCTATCAGCTAACGTGATATTTCTGGCATACGGTACAAAAACGTGATTGACCATTTGGTTATATTAATTTAAGAATTATGTGAACATCAGTGCCGTCTTTTTCAGATGGGCCATGACAGGACATTTTCTAATGTTGACGTGACTGCAACTGTTTGTTCAAATAGAATATTTGTCTTGATACCTGACGTTGTAATGTAAACAATACAAATGCAACATATCACTTATAACTCGAACATTTTCTTTCTGATAACATCCAATACTTTAACGCAGTTAATTACCTAGTTTTGTAGAACATTGTGTAAATGCAGTTATTTGTTGTGCCACTCTGCCTCTGTGTGTTCAAAAAGCTCTTTGACCTTCACTCTTTCAAAGTTTGCATATTGCATGATATCCTAGTTTTCCATGAGACCCACTTGGCATTTGTACTTTTATATTTTTCCCCCCTCTTTGTTGCCACTACATTTTTGCTTCTCTGACAGGACTGGGTCACCACCCCTTGTCACACTGCCATGGCTGACTGCAGCACAGTTACTATAGGGACCGCTCGAAGCCTTGATTTCTCTGTGAATGACTCCAGAATGGCTGAGACCACCAAGGAGCACACTTTCCTGGGCTTGACAGCAGACGATGTGGAGGGTAAATGAGATTCTTCTGAACCTACTCTGTCCATTTATTGTGGTCACTGTCTCCATGTGCTGGTCAGAAGATTGACTAAGATCGTTGCCAAAAATAGTACTGCTCTTTTTGTGTTCCACAATAACTCAGTTGCTTTGTTGGTTATTTTTTCTCTTTCTCTGCAGACATGCTGCCTCAGGTGGAGACCAGGGTTGTTTTAGTTGGAGACGCTGGCAACAACCCAGAGCTTGTGAAAGCGCTTCAGGTGAATGACATCATCAATCTCCTGTCACGTATGCTACTGGATTGGTAGCTTTAAGGAAACGGAGAGAGAGAGTGTTGACAATTCAGTCCAATGCCATTTTATCATAGCAATTTTAGAACACCTATCCAATTGTGAAAAGTCAAGTGTAAAAGCTACTTAGAAGTCTTTGAGACGTGTGATTATCTGATTGCTTACGTCATATCAGGAGGTGTTGAAAAGACATTAACGCTCTTGTTTCCCCAAATCACCTAACTACTTACAAAACAAGCAAATAATACTAGAAACCTGTTTACAACGAAGTATCTCAGAATTCTCAAATCTGATCTACCACGTGAGTGTTGTTTGTCAGTATTTGTACAGATTTCTATTTAAGTTGAAATAACCAGTTTGCAGGTTTCTCTATCTAGTGTTTCTACGGTGTCAGCTATACCGATTACAATATAGCATGGAGAAAAAAAATCAGACTATAACCAAATATCTAATGTGGAGATGGTATTAATATGGTCACATAAATAAATGGTAGGGTGTCATTGCAATGTGAGGCTTGTGAAATAAAGAAGTGTAAAGGGCATCTCGGTTAATAGTGTTTTGCCATCATGACAAAGTGTAAGCGGAATGCTTAGACCTTGGGGTCAGCACATGCCCGAAATGTCATACCCGCTCAAGGTGACTGTTGCTGCCACAAGATGATTTCACAGCAAACCAAGATGAACTTGTTACAGTGCACAGCATCATGTAGAAAGTGCACTTTCCCCCCTAGAAGCTTATAAGCAGCACATTAATATAAGCAAAATTAGTGCCAAGCTTTTCAGGCAGTCAGTGGCTGTATCCTGCCAAATGCTCTCACCGAGAGGCTTAAAATCCTCTCTTTGCATAGAAATAAGGGGAATTGATTTGTTTTGCACCTCACTGTTGCTTCGATGTGTTTACAGAATGCAGACACCTTTTCTGTTTTCTCAACTCTAGCAGTTTTACTTGGTCTTCCTTTCCCCCCCTCTTCCTTTGTGTTTGAGA
This sequence comes from Clupea harengus, assembly GCF_900700415.2. Lineage (NCBI taxonomy): Eukaryota > Metazoa > Chordata > Actinopteri > Clupeiformes > Clupeidae > Clupea > Clupea harengus. Next base: position 4,220,709 of record NC_045161.1, on the reverse strand, counting down.
CTGGGAGTCTCCGGAGAGTTGAGGTTGCGAGAGTGGGAGAAAGAGACTCAGAGACTTTTGAGAGAAATAATAAGACCGAGAGTTTGAGCAGTTAGCTTCTCATCACCTGCTGTTAGATGTACCCGGGATAGTCTGCAGCCCTGGAGGCCACCGTGAGACGACACACTCAAGAGCTCCTTGAAGGTGTTTGTGTGTCCCTGAAAACAGAACTGTGTGTGTGTGTGTGTGTGTGCGCTGAATACAGAGTACGTGGATGTTATGTGTGTGTGTGTGAGGGGGTTGTTGAGTTTGGGTGTGTGTTGCTGTCATCTGGTTAAAGGAACCCCCAGGAATGAACCCAGTTTTTTTTCTAAGGAGCATGCGAACAGCTTGTCAGATGTACTTCTTCCTTGAAGAGAAGCCCAGTCATGCAGGCCCATCCTCCCACAAAAATACAAAATATCACGTATTGCGTTGTTGTCAAGTACTCTGGTAACAGTTGCTAACAACAAGAAGTGGCATTGCATTTGCTCTCAGACTTGTTGCATTGGAATGTGATCAACTTGGGTGTAACCTCATTCCCAGCTCCGAGTTCCAACTTGGAACGGTAAATGGAACGCAGCTTATGTCACTGAGCATGGCTCCCTTCCCAGTACACAAGGAGACACATAAACCTCCAGTGACGGCCTCCTCACTCCTTTGGACATTATTCATTCATCAGTGCTTCCCCTCTGGATAGGGTTCTGGTTTCTTGAAGATGCCTAACGTATGGCTTGTAAGGCAACAAAGTCTTGCACACATCCCCACCTCACTGACCCTGACCCCATATCATGTACGTTGGGTTTGTCCAGTTTATGTTGCCAGAATTTACTTCAATGCTTCATTCTTACAGGCCATCAAAATAATGGAAGTCCCAATGGTAAAGATTAAAGAAGGTGTCCCGGGCTCAGAGGCTGGGGAGAAATTGATCAAATCGATAGTAAATATGGTATGTCTCAGGACGGGGCGAGAACTACTGCATGCTGAACATCACCCTTTCCTTTTTTTGTTGTGGGCACCAGAGCGGTGATGGGGGTTAAACGGCTGGGTCCTCACCACTAAGTGTCAGTGTACCCTGTTAACACCTGGTGGATGAAACTTTGTTTGTTTTTAACAAAGATGGTCTAACATGTTTTCCGTTTGTGTGTGTCTGTCGTCGTCGTTGTACAACCCCCCCCCCCCCCCCTAATTTGCACTACTCATTGTGAAATGGCTACTTTGAAATGTTTGCACTAAAGGGTTATACAGCAGTAATTGTGTCTGGGGGGGGGGAATAACGCCTTTTGGTTATTGATGAAAATACAAATCAAAAACTTTTGGAAATGCCGAGCCTAAACTCTGATTACACATTCATGGTGGAACTCAACTGAACTGGAAGTTAAATAAGGAGTAGCCATGAAGCAAATCTTTCTCTAAAAAGTCATTCTTTGGTGCGCTCACACGCCTCTGCATTTCCTGAATGTAGAGAGCCCTGCTGCCACGTCATTGTGTAACCCACCTGTTGTGTTTCCACTCAACGCCACAACAGATCACGCTTCTAAGTGAAATAACATTCCCACTGCACCACATCCCTAATGGCCATGCTTTCCGTGACTTGATGTTTCTTTTACCCCTCACAGGACATCAACAAGCCTTGCTTTAAGACTGACAATGTCAAAGAATTTGGCGACGGGGAGAACGCAGAGTTTGAGACGGTGTTTGTGCTGACTGACTTCAAGTCTCCAGACTACGACTATCTGTACAAGAATGACAACCGCATCGTGGGACCCCCTGTGGTGCTGCACTGCGCAGCCAAAGAGGAGGTAAGAGACTCCCAGCGTTTGGCGCCCATCTCCCCAAATGTCTTCATCCTCCCCCCCTCCTCACAGTTTGGTATCTACATACCTACAGGCAGGGAGGAGTTTTATAAAAAAAAATGGGACGGTGTTTGGAGTTTGGTTTCTGAAAATGAAATTGATTCATAAGCTGCTTTTGATGGTTGCCACTGAAAAATGCACCCCAGTTATTTGTGTGTGAAGGAGCACCTGGTTGACTCCCTCAGCTTACTGCTTATTGCCAGAGTAGGGGACAAGGCCATGGCTGCAAATCGCCGCCGATCTCTTCAGTAACCACAGGGAGATTAACACAGATATACAGAGGAATACATCAGGGCTTCAAAAGTCAACAAGGACAGAGCTTGCCACCAAAGCTTTAAAGCTCGGCCCATAACTCTCAGAATGAGCGAGTGGTTTTCTTGAATTGTGAACGTGTGTGTGTGTGTGTGTGTGTGTGTCCTGTCTAGCCCCTTCCTTTCTCCTGTCGGCCGCTCTACTCCACCACCATGCTCAACCTGTCTTTGTGTTTCACCGGATTCCGCAAGAAAGATGAAGTGGTGAGTTTATGCGCCACTGTGGAACCCATGACGTGTCTGTTGTCTGCTCATGTACACAGAAGACCTGGCCTTGTGCTTTTGCATGTTTCTAAGTCTACCGTCCTCCTGCAGGTCAACCTTGTCAATCTGGTGCACCACATGGGCGGCACCATCCGCAAAGACTTCAGCGCCAAAGTCACCCACCTCGTAGCACACTCGACCCACGGAGAAAAGTACAGGGTAAGTACAGCCGTTATCCCTGTGTGTGTGTGTGTGTGTGTGTGTGTGTGTGTGTGTGTGTGTGTTTCTGTCTGTTTTCTTGAAAAGGAGGTGACTGAACCGACAGTGGTGGCTGCCTCTTTGCATTCTTTCCCCTTTGACAAGAGGCTTCTGAGGGCTGGTAAGTGTTGCCATGTTAGCCGCACAAATGGATTGAAGTGCAGGTATTTTCTGCCTTGCCTCCTTGCCTTCCCACGTTCTGAAGACTCTTCACAGTCTCCGTATGCTGTGTCTGCCTTGAGTTACCTGAGAGTGCAGCACTGCATAAGTAAATTCGCTTCACTCGGATGATTCTCCAGAGTTTGCCCCACTTCTCACTTAGTCCCTGCTTATTTTGAAAAACCTGAGAATCCAGTCCTCCCTTTGCGCCTGCTGTGAAAACAGTCTGTTTAGAAGGTGTGAGGGATGGGATGGGGTGGGAGGGGGAGGGGGTGTAGAGGGATGGTTGTGGAGCTCTTGCAAAGGACAGACTGTTAAATACCAAAGAGACGCTGCTCCATATGCATAGATCACCACCACGCATTGCGAAGGCATGAAGTTGACGATGAATCTTTTCTCACTGCTGGAGTGGGTGAGATGAATCTAATTTAGCTGAGCGCTTTGAGGGAACTGTAACTGCAATATCTGATGCTGCACTTTACTCTACCAGCCAATGCTATCGGCTATCTAGCGTTCACAGCAGCCCCCCACAAGTCCCTCAGAGTGGTGTTGTTCAGGAGTCTGATTTCTCTTCGTCTTCATCATTGTTCAGTTGTCTGTCTCCTTTTTTTTTAAGGGGAATGCATGGCGGCAGCTGTGGGAGGAGGCTGTCTAAATATGCCATTTGAAAATGGCTCTCATTAAAAGTATAGCTGCTCATCAGCTCCCTTACACCACATGTGCTGAATGGAGCTGAATCATGCAGCAAGGCCTTATTCAGAATGAAGAATGAGGCGCTTGATGCCCAACGTCCTTGTGTGATTCACTGAGTGCCGTCTCAATCCCCACTTCCAACATCACACACACACACACACACACACACACACTCTCTCTAACGTCCTTTCTCTTCATCACTGTGTCTGAATGTAATGCCGCTCTCCTCCTCATCCTCTCCTTATTGTGTTCTCGTCCTTGCTGCAGCTGGCTGTGTGCATGGGCACCCCCATCCTCACTCCAGATTGGATTCTCAAGGCCTGGGAGCACAAGGATGACGTGTGAGTGAAGACCACACACACACACACACACACACACACTTCAGCCGTTTTCTCTGGTCCGGACATTGCTACATGGGTGAAAGGGCAAATCCAGACACACAAGAGGAGATTGTCTGTGTCAGACGCGTTGTCTCCTACTGGAAACATCATCATCATCATTATTTATTCAGGGAGAATTGACTGAGCACAGGGCTCTTTTGCAGCAATGCCCTGATTGAGGCTACATAATACAGAAGAACAATAAATAAACAAACCAAAACAAAACAGACAAAATAAATAAACAAAACACATTAAACAACTCAGAAATTAAGTAAAAAACAAGATAACATAAAGTAAAAAAATAAAATCAGAGAATCATTTAAAACAAGAGCATTGAGGAACATCCTTAGCATCTAAAAGGCTCTTAAATTGGTAGACAGACAAATACTTGGTTAGTTTCAACTCCAGTTGAACAGTGTTCCATTTATGGGAAGCAAAGAACTTAAAAGCTATTTTACTTATATTAGTTGGTCACATGAGCAACACAGAAGAGAACACGAACTACGTTTCTCTTGAATTGCGTTTGAAATTGTGAGAAAGCGTTCAGTTCAGCTAGCTAGCTAGCTGGTAGTGCTATATAGCTGGTTGTGCTATATATTGATATTTAAGCTAAAAAAAAAAAAACTGTGACTGCATACATGTGTCATTTGTTTCAGCAATGTATCTCATGCTGCCTGCACTCATATTGATATTCAGTGTGTCTCATCGCTCAGTATTTGCATAAAATAGACCTAGCCTATTTTCGCTCTCCTAGTTGGCTTTGCAATGTCCAGTTGATGCTGTAATCGCCTTGTCTCCCTTGGGTGTGGTCCCTGTCGCGAGTGGTGTCAACATGCCCACTCACTGTGTTCACCCTGAACAATGACCTGCTGTAGTCACACTTTATCGTAAATTACATGGACTTTGCACTAAGGAGTTGTCCCGGTAAAGTCTGTTTAATTCCCTTGTACGTCGCTTTGGACAAAAGCGTCTGCTAAATGACTAAATGTAAATGTTAATGTCTGGTCCACCTGATTCGGACATTTGCATTCTCACACACAGCTCCTCCGGTCATGGTTCAGGGTTGCAGTGCATGTCTGAAAACAGCTTGACACACACACACAGACTCTGATATTAGTCCCTCTCATTTGATGAGGCGCATGTAGGGTAAATAATGAATATCAAACACATTTCAGTTGTCACTTCAGGGTATGTCAGATTAAGGTCTTTAATGGTTGAAATTGTTGATGTTCTCTTCCAGAGCATACCCCCAGATCTCAGTAGACAAAGTTCAATCTTCATTACCAAGAAAAAGCCCTAGGTGTGTTGATCGAGAGGTAGAATGATTGCTTGGTACAAGCTCTGTGCAGAGTGCAGACGCGTGCGCACCCTCCGTATATCTCCATCTTTTTCACATGCCTACAAGTTCCTCCACAATTTTGGCATCTACTGTAGGCTGATTGATAATTCACATAGACTTTTTCTATAGACACATCCGGTGACTGATTTGTATTATCTGCCATCTCGCGGTGCCAGTATTCCTGTGTGGCTAATGATTGGCCTTCGCCTCCCCCCCCCCCCCCCCCCTCCCACAGTCATTTTCATGCAGGGGACGAAGGATTCCGCACGGAATTCAAAGTGCCCCCGTTCCAGGACTGTGTGCTCAGCTTCCTGGGCTTCACTGCAGAGGACAAAGCCAATATGGAGGAGAGGACGCTCAAACATGGTACTTACACACGTCAATCTTCTGTCAGACCGGAGATGACACACGCATGGCAGGACCAGTTCCAAGAATTGTACTCTTGTGTGTGTGTGTGTGTGATTTGTAGGTTAAAGTGCCATTGCGCAAGAATAGTTCGGATTTTGCCGTGGCATTTTTGGTTTATACATTTTTCTCTTCTCCCTGGGCTCTTTCTCTGCCTGCCCCCCAACCCACCAATTGTCAATCAGGTGGCCACTACCTGGAGGTCGGGAGTGAGAAGTGCACACACACCGTGGTGGAGGAGAACTCTATTAAGGAGCTGCCCTTCACTCCATCCAAGAGGCTTTACGTGGTGAAACAGGAGGTGAGCGAGCGAGCGAGTGTGGCCCGGGTGGCCTGCCTGTTTATTGCCTCCGAAGGACGCTGTCGTGTGAGAGTAGCGCTCCACTCCACATTTTCACCTTCCCTCGCTCTCTCAGCGATGTCCTACTCCGCCGCCTTCATCTCTCCTCTCGTGCCTTTTGGATGGAACATGTCAAGGGCCCCCCCATTCTATTTGTATTATTAGACTAAGAGTTTAGTTTAGCCATGTCCAGCATTAGGGAGCTCTTCCCACTGTATTAATCATGTGTACTCTGCAGACTCACCAAAGCAGATTCATCAATCAAGTATTGACAATTTGTTGTTGTTCTATTTTTATTTCTTCTCCCCTGAAGTGGTTTTGGGGGAGTATACAGATGGATGCCAGAGCGGGAGAGTCCATGTACTCTTATGAAAAGGTATTTGAATGAGGCTTTGTGTTTTTAATGTACATACATAATGCGGGTCCCAGTGTCAAATCAATATATTTTAAAATATGTTGTGTACAATTTGATTCTGAATAGATGTACTTCTTGTAGCGTTTCTATCCTGGTCTTGTGTCTTCTGTCTTTGTCATTCGGTCCCCTTTTGGTTTCCTTCGGTGCCTTACATTCTGCCTCTCGCGTGTGATCCCCTCCTTGTGTACGTCAGGCTGAGAGCCCGGCGATGATGAAGAAGACGGTGTCGCTGCTCACTCTCACCACGCCCAACAGCAACCGCAAGCGCCGGCGGCTGCGTGACACGCTGGCCCAGCTCACCAAGGAGACGGAGATCTCGCCCTTCCCCCCACTCAAGAGGCCTTCGGCGGAGCATTCGCTCTCCATGGGCTCGCTGCTGGACATCTCCAACACCCCCGAGACCTGCAAGAGCCTGGGAGGTGAGCGTGGTGGGAGGATCAAGGAGAGGGGTGAGGGACACGCTCCCCCCCCCCCCCCCCCTTCTCCCGTCTCCCTCTGATGTCTCCCCTGTCCTCTCCTCATGAACATGTGTCAGCACAGAGAGTTATGACAAGAAGACAGGCAGGAAGAGATTTCAGTCAGTCAGTCAGTCAGTCAGTCATCACAGTTGCAGTTAACGACACTTACATATCCACAGACCACTCAGGGCAGGGCCCAGCTTCTTCGGCTAAAATGCAAACATGATCCATCATAAATTCTCATAGATGGTGATAATAATGAGCAAAAACAAGACAGTGCACAAACACAAACCTAAAGGCATTCCCACAGAGATAGTGGCAGATATATATGCACGCTTCAGTGCATTGTTCTCCATTTGCAGAGTGCAGTGTAGAAGGCAGGTGCAGGCCAGGCAGAGGCGAGACCCTACGCCAGCAGAGGAGGAGGAAGAGGAGCAGCAGCGGCACGATGAAGAGTAGCAGGGAGACCAGCAGGGCTAGGCAGGCAGACGGGAGCTGCTGGACAGCGTTCCAGCGCACCAGCACGCCCCAGAGGCAGGAGCCACGCCCCACCGATTCCCTTGAGCCTCCCACGGGCACGGAGCTCCTGCCCGACACCCCTCAGGGATGTGTTGGAGACTGCAGCTGGGAGGCAGGAGCAGGTAGCGCAGGAGATGCCAGGAGGGAAGTCGCTAGAAGAGCAAACTCAATGTGTGCAGCTCAGTGGGGGGGGGGTTCATCTGCCTCATCAGTGTTAAGGGACAGAGAGAGAGGGGCAGTGCACAAGTTGTGTTGACATGTAACATGCTCTTGGATATGTAGGCAGCCAGTGGCAGTGGTGTATAAGCACTTCAAATGTGGGGGTTAGAGTGGTATTAGGAAGCCAGCTATGACAACTTACGTCAACATGGCAGATGATTGTGTCCAATGTGACATTGTGTTCTGGTTGATCCGTATGAAAACTGAAAAAGCCCCCCCCCCCCCCACTGCTGCTCTCATCCCGTGAACTGTGCACATGGGGCTGGATGGCGGTGAGCTCAGCCAGACGGGTGTGAGAGTTGGCAGCCCATCCTTCCGGTTATCTCCCATAGTCACCTCTGCAATGCTTGTCCATTGATCTGTTCTAGAGATGGCTAGGCCGTCGAAGAGCTCCACGCCGGCCCTGGCCAAGCAGTCTGCCAGGTGGCAGGTGTCCAAGGAGCTGTACCAGACAGAGAGCAACTACGTGTGCATCCTGGATACGGTGCTCCAGGTTTGTGTCTCTGCTGGTGTCTCACACACACAACCACACACACACACACACACACACACACACACACACACACACATTTGGACGGGGTAGTGTTTTGGTTGTTGCCTGTCTCCTTATCATGTCACTCCAGTGCTCAGAAGCAGTGGGGGAGAAAACTGAATTTGATTTTGGTTTTGGGAGTGTTTGGACCGTAGCGCCCAGTGCCCCCCTCTTGCCCCCCTCTTGCCCAACCACCGGGGGCAGCTGCCGCTTGCTTCTCCCCCTGGGAAGTGGCATTACCGGTGGCCCCCTGTGCGTGTAGAGGCTTGCTACTCTGCTGAGGGGTAAGTTAGACGACATAAGGGACCCCAGGCGCGGCTTGTAAATCCATCGGACCATGTTGCCTGGACCTGCATTTCATCTTATTTCTTTCTGGAGCGTCACAACAAATGACTTGAGCCTAGAACTTCAGCCTAGAACTTCAGCTGAAACCTTTTTATATTTCCTTGTATTTCTGCTCATAGCATCAGGCAAAGTAGAATTTAGAACAAATGCAGTATGTAGCAGTAAAGGATGAGTTACCCTTTCCTTGAATGCGTCTTGAAAATGGGCATAGTGAAGGAATCACCTGTGGGGAAGACAAGGGGAGGCCGGTGTAAGCACTGAGTGCCTCATAAAACCTGTCAAAACATGTGGTCGGGCCCTCCAACTTAACAGATTTTATAGGAGCCATTAGGTAAGAAATTACTTCTGAAAAGTGCGGGATGAAACTTAAAGCACCTCTTTCCTTCGTATAATGGCTCAGTTTGATAATTAGGTTGTCTACTTGAGCGAGAATCACTCATTTACACATGTGGCCGTCTGAAAAATGCCCCCCCACCGCCACCACACACCACACACTCTCATTACAAGACAAAAGCTTGAGGCTCGTCCCCTCCTGAGTTCTGAAGTAATGCCTCCTGTTCCCCCAGCTCTTCAAGTACCCCCTGGAGAAGGAGGGGCAGGTGGGAGGACCCATCCTGGCTCAAGAGGAGATGAAGACCATCTTTGGCTGCATCCCAGACATCTACGATGTGCACACCAGGATAAAGGTGCGTGGGGTTTCCCCTTTCTGAGCTGCCCAGTAGCAGGGGGGGGGATGGATCAGTGTCTAGTCGTGTTTAACGTGGGTTTCCCCCTTGGTTGACAGGCGGACCTGGAGGAAGTGGTGATGAACTGGTCGGAGGACAAGAGCGTTGGCGACATCTTCCTGAAATACGTGAGTGTCCGTGGGGTGAGGTTGTGGAGGCGGCTGGGGTGATGGGTCTCCTGATGGCAGGGGTGATGGGTCTCCTGATGGCAGGGGTGATGGGTCTCCTGATGGCAGGGGTGATGGGTCTCCTGATGGCATGCGTCTGGACTTTCTCTGGGGAGTTGTTGTCTTTTTAAAGACAGTGGCTAAACGTTTTTGGATGGGTGTGTAAAAATATGTTTTGTGTCTCTTCATCCTCACGCAGTCGAAAGATCTTGTTAAGGCCTATCCGCCATTTGTCAACTTCTTTGAGATGAGCAAGGAGACCATTCAGCGGTGTGAAAAGCTGAAACCCCGCTTCCATGCTTTCCTCAAGGTAGGCGGTGGGGGGCAATTCATTAGTGTGTGTGTGTGTGTGTGTGTGTGTGTGTGTGAGTGTCAGAGATGAACTGTCTGAAACTATGTGTTTGTCTGTCTGAGTCCTTAAAAGAGTTTCTCAGAGACGATGAACAAGTCATGCTGGTGTTATTCGCGTGTGTGTGTGTGTGTGTGTCTCCATCCGTCAAAGTGTGAAATCTTTTTTGTGTGTGTTCAGTGGCAGACTCTTTGAAGAGTGTTCGTGTGCGTCTCTGGTCTCTGTGGAATGTTTGTGTGCTTTGAGTTAAAGGCCCTCTCTTGCCAGTCATCTGCTGGGCTTTATATATCTGCCCCCTCCCTCCCTCCCTCCCGACTCTCTCTTCCTGCAGATCAATCAGGCCAAGCCTGAGTGTGGGCGGCAGACGCTGGTGGAACTGCTGATTCGCCCCGTGCAGAGGCTTCCTAGTGTGGCTCTCCTGCTCAACGGTAAACCTTCTACCACACTGGCACATGTACCGACACACGCACACACACACGCTGACGCACCCACATACATATACTCACTCTCTCACTCTCTCTCACGCACACACATACACACACACACACAAACTCTCTCACGAAGCCAAACTCTCTCACGCACCCACATACATATTCTCTCTCTCACGCACGCACACTCACACACACTCACACACACAAACTCTTGCTCACTCTGACACTTGTTGATTTTTGTGTGATCCAGTGCCCCCCCATTGTGCTCAGTAGTAACCCCCCCCCCTGGCACGTGCACCCAAACACAATCTCTGTTTCATCCAGGAAACACACACACACACACACACACACACACACACACACACACACACACACACACACACACACACACACACACACACACACACACACGCATGCTTACACTCATTGGCACGTCGTCATGCTTTCGCTCTCCAACCCCACAAGCTGGGTCTGTCTCTCTCCAGGATCCCCATTCCCCATTACGCTCCCCGTCAGGGGCACTCTCTGATTGCCACGCTGAAAGACAATCTCACACAGCCTCCAGTACAATCTGATTCGTCTCAAGCAGTTTCATTGTTTGGTTGTGAGTTTGCATCACCAAAGCTGTTGTGATGTGGTGTGAATAATGGATATGGTGCCGTCTTTCTGTTGATTCTCCGGCTCGAGAGACCCACTGCTTATGAAGTCACTTTTCACATCTCTCTCTCCCTCTCTCGCCCTTTTAGACATAAAGAAGCACACATCTGAGGATAACCCGGACAAAATCACTTTGGAGAAGGCCATCGAGGCGCTCAAAGAAGTCATGACGTAAGTTTAATGGACTTAGTAAACTTTTTTTTCTCTCCTATACCGTCAGGTCTATATTTCTTCCCCACCCTGAATGTTCAGTCCATTAATCATCTTCAGTGAGGTTAAGTTTGGAGGACAACCTCTCCTTGATTGGGTAGTACACCTGTGGTGATGCATTAGACTTGGGTGTTTTAAAATGCACTGCGTTAACTGAAAGTCAAGGGGCAGGTGTCTTTGTTTTTAAGCAAAGCCTTGTTTTAGCCAACAGAAAAAGAGGTGGTTTGGCACTGATCCTTGGGAATAATAACCTCCTCCTTTTTCAGGCACATAAATGAAGATAAGAGGAAGACGGAGGGCCAGAAGCAGATTTTTGATGTTGTCTATGAGGTGGATGGATGTCCGGTAAGTTTTTGTTTTTCTTAGACATTCAAATTCCTTCAAAATGTCAAGTTAGAAAGGTTTTAATGGCACTCACTGGCTTGAAATATACGCAGTCAATTTACATTTATAAGATTTTGTGTCTTTCTCTATGTTTGGTAAGGACATTTCTATGTGTGCATTCATTATGGTGTATCTCAGTACAGTATATTTGGAGTGTGTGTGTGTGTGTGTGTGTGTGTGTGTGCCGCTGCTTCCTGTCATCTCTTTGTGAGTCATAGCTCGCCCATGCTTCAGTCAGTGTAATAAACTTCCTTTCCGCCTAATTGTACGCACCTGAATACTTTATGAACAGCAGGGAGGGGGAAGATGAGCGTGTGTGAGCAGACAGCTCTGCCTTAAGTGCCAGTCGTGGTTCACATCGGTTTGAATAGCACAGGGTTGGCCTCGTCCCAGCTGACTAAGATCATGGTGTGTAATTCAGCCTTGGGTTTAGATTCTTCACTGGACTTGCATATTATTGAACTCAGCTTGATTGCACTCACTATGAGCTCATTGCTGTTGTAATGGAATAGAAAGGCTTGAGGTGTCCCTATTGAAATCCTTATCATACTATTTAAGGGGTTTTGCATGCTTTTAGCATAAAGGAGATTTTCCAGAATTATTAATAGTTGAATTACCAGCCTATTTCCATGTCATAAACCTTTTGTTTAGCTCCCAAACCGATAATAAACATGGGTATGACCACAAGTTTGATGTATGTAGACTGTACGATGATAACACCTTCTGAATGGCTGCAACGCAAGTCAATATACAAGAACAGGCTAGGACAGGCTATTAACGTAAAAATGAACATGAGTCAAACCATTAGCTGATCACAGAGCACAAATGACAGTAGGTAACGATTTAGGTGCTAACCTGTGTCAATGTGTCAAATAATTATTTAAATGTTTTGTAAGTAAAATAAGTACTCTACAGGTTGGGATTGCGCTACCTCGCGACCTTTAATGCTACATTCCTATTGGTTGGTTAGGAATCGTAGGTTGTAGCAGCAGTCACATTGTGAGATGGTCATCCTAAATTTCTGACAAAGAATTTTGTCCCATACTATCTTTGGTCGCAAGACTGTAACAACTTTTAACTTATCTCACGGTGCAATGTAGGACCACTGTTTTGGAGTCGAGACCAAAGAAATCACCACGTTTCCTTCACGTTCACATTTCCAAAAATTGCACAGTGTATTAGGGGTCCTAATAGCCAAAAATAAGTCAAGCTGACAAATCATCTTTGCTTTATTGTATATTTAATTATGCATGTCAGGGTGTCTCCCTAACTGCAGTCAGACTCTGGATAACTACAAACTGACATTGAAACCTGATGGTAGGTCATGTGTTTGTAATTATAGGCAGTATTTAACACCCTACAAAGACTTTATTGTTGTCGGAGACATTGCTACAGCTTGTTTGAACAAGGCAACGTGTGTTTTTTTGTGTGAGTTAAATGTCTTGTATTAAATGGAAGAAAAAGCAACAACTGCCTTTATCCTGTCAGTGTAAAGCATACCTCACTGACCCTCGTAATGTCAGAGCTGTCCATCTCTACTGCCCTTTTCAAATAAGTCTATCACTCCATTGTGTTTCCAAATAGAAAGCTCAGAACAGTCACAAGTAGCATCACCCTTATTGAAATGAATCAAATTGGTGATTTGAGTTCATATGCAAGAGGGTCGATACATCACTTAAAATGGCAGCCCCTGCAGGTGCAGCTTGTCGCCAATAGCACTGTAATTAGGGCCTCTATCAGCATATCTCACTCTTTGTGTCTTCAAGAGACCACTAATAATAATCCTCAATGTGACATTGATGCTAGTAAATAGTTTTTTCGCCCTTCTTGTTTTGTTGCCTTTGAGGTGTAGAATATAATCTTCCTACCCTTCCTACCCATCTTATCCAATGTCTGTCACATCATAGGTAGGGGATCTCTCAGGTGTGTCCTAGCAGAGACAATATTCAAATTCATAAGACATGTGGAACCTGTCATTTGTCTGTGTCCTCCTCGGCTTTCCACACTTACAGGGTAAACCGCTACTTGTAAGGGTTTAAGCGATCCTGCCTGTGTTTTTATGTGAATTCTTTTCTCCACTATTAGGTCGTTCCCATGGCTGTGTTTACCATGCACTCAAGCAGTGGTGAAGTTGTTTGTTTCTGCGCCAAGTGTTTTTGGAGTGGTTACTAGCCCAGTAGGCGAAGAGTTTCTTTGCTCTTCAACTCTAATATGAATATTCCTCTCCTTGCTGCTTAGTTTCCACACTACCACCATGCCATTGATGTTTTTTTTATCAGCAACACATCTTCTATTTTGGCTTGTTTCTTCAAGGACAGATTCAAATTACTTACTTAAGCTTTATTTATGTATCAAACTGTGCATCAACAAAGTTAGTCTTTTATTCGTTTTAATGGCATATTCAGCACTGTGTTTTAATGGCATATTCAACACATCTCATCATTACCCCTTGAATGGGAGAAGACATTCACAAATAAACAAAGTTTTACTCCGTTACTCATCAAATAAGAAACAGCCTTTTGACAGACACTACAAATAAATCCATGATGCTTTCCACCCTCCTTGAAAGTGCTGAAACGAATCAATTGAAGAACTTTGACAGGAGTGGATATTCAACATCCTGTCGGCGCATGTGAATCGTAATGAATGTGTTAGGTCAGCGATTGTAAGGCATTTATTTGCACCATTGGCGCTGACGTCAGTCTTCTGATTGGTTGATTTGCAGGCCAACCTGCTGTCCTCTCACCGAACTCTGGTGCACAGGGTGGAGACCATCGCTCTAGGAGACAAGCCCTGCGACCGTGGCGAGCAGGTCACCCTCTTCCTCTTCAGTGACTGCCTCGAGGTAACTAGTGCATCTCACAGGTCCTCCGCACCGAGCACATGGAACACCACACGCTGCAGCATGACATTGCTTTGGTGCTTATTTCACCTGGAGGTGTGTAAACAGATCACGCTCATGGAACGCTATTAGACGGTTAGGCTGTTATGTCATTTTTGTAAAAAAAAGATGCTGAGCTGTACAGTTTTGGCCCTACTTGGTTAATATATATACATACATGATTCTCAATTTCCATGCCAACCCAACAGTTATAAAGAATACACGCCATTGTATTTCCTCCTTAGACAGCTCTCATAAAAGTTTCAGCCTGTCCATAAAACAAGGTTGGTTGATTTATTTATTTCAAGTAATGAATTCATTTTTGTAATGGACATTTCATAATTTTTATTCAATTTGTTTCTGTCTACATGAACTCAAGACAAAACATGATTCAAAAATAGTTTTCTTTATTGAAACGATATGTGGTTCCAGAGTAACTAGGGCCATAAATACCATACCCTGTCCTAGGCTCCACATACAGGTTTTAGCATTTAGCACAGGTTTACCAACACTGACCAATAAAAGGTCAGTAGATGGAAATATTACTGAATCTGACTACAATAAATACGGTGCTTAAAATCTTCCTTCTGAACGATCATACAAATGGTTTCAGTATTTACTGTACAGGGTTGTGTTGTGTAATGTCCAATCACCGTATGTATACATAAAATGTCCGTGCTAATGGGTAACACAACAAAAGTAGTCAATTTATAGATTCCTCACGGACTGACTAATCTACCTGATTAATCAGACCTGACTGAGTTCCATAACATTCATAGAATGTGATTTGATTTGCAATAACACTGTCAAACAACAGGGACAGAGGACCGAAGTACAGCTTACAGTTTTACAGCAGTCGAAATGGACAGTAGGCCCAGGCTGTGTTTCTCAACACAGTTGAAAACCCATTGATTGTGTGTATTTGTGATGTGTAATCTTTGTTCTAGTGTGACTTTTTATTTGCCACTAGCAATTCAATCCATTGTCATTGCTTGAGCACAAGTGTAATTCAGTTGCTGATAATCTAGGCTTTACCGGCAGACAATGACTCAACAATGAGAACGAGCTCCTGCTCTAAAATGTCTAATAAAAGACCTGTTCAATTGTGCAGTGACTGATAAAAGGAAGAACCTTTGTGTACCGACGTTACCGTCATAACGCCATGGTACCTCCAGAGAAATACTGGCGCTGGCATTTGTTTTGAGAGGAGGCATTAATCTTCATTTTTTGCGATTAAGGCGTTTTTCATGTCGTTCAAAAATAAAAACTCAAATGAATTTGATAAATCGCCCAGCCCTAGCAAGAGGTTTTTAACATGCTATGATTTTGACTTCCACCCTGACCACAGATGCATAGTGTCCTCCTGTTCAGTTTCGAAACCTGCCTCGATCGCTCTGTTGTGGCAACACTCCCTTGACAACGGAGGATGCTACAGTCATCTCATTGTTTTGTCATAGTTTCAGTATCTGCCTTTGCTGTGACAATGCTCTCTTAATGCCCTCATGAGTACAGAGCTGTGATCTGGCTTCACTGCGTTAATAATCTCCCTTTTCCACAAATCATGACAGTCCTGTTCTCGGCACAACTGTTAGCAGTGTTGTCACCTTGAGAAATGAAATGCTGTGCTGTGATGGTTAAACAAACATCCTCTCTTGCTGCTTCTTGTGTCTGCTGGAGAACTACTTGCTACTGCATTTCATAGTGACTGTTGACCTGATAACCATGGCAACACTGCACGGTTCACCACAGCCGTATCGCTTCATTTGACCACGCCTCTATTCTAGTTTCAGACTCCCCTCCAAAAGTGGGGTTTTGATTAGATTCGCTTGTCTTGAACAAACCAACGCTCAATCTTTCAGTTTTGAACCTTCAGTTTTCTGTGGTTTGAAGGAACACATTGTGTAACAGGAAGAACTTTAGTTTGCCCTTTCATACATTTCATACATCAAGTGATGTGAAGGTTAGATTAGAGTACATTTAGTTTGCTCTTCGGTCAAGGTGTCTGAATCTTTACTGTGGACACAAAGTGTGTTTTGTTTGACTGATGCCATGTTGGGATCACCTCATCTAATCTATATCGCAGGACGCTGTGGTCGTTGAAAACACTATCGTCCTCCAGATTGTCCATATTCATAAAACAGCTGCCACTGAGTAGCGTTTTTTTTTTTTTTTTACTCATTTGCTATATGCCCACTTGCATGTTTGAGCCGCTCTGCCGTTTTCCAGCTTATCAGGGTGATTGATGTGACTGGTACGCTGCAGCACGCCTGTCAGAAGAGCACTGGAGTCGGGCGGGCATTAAATATAACATTTCTCATGAAGTAGAAAAACCCTGTTCAGTCATACCAATGCCGTGCCAATCTGCTCCGGCTCGCTGCTTTATGCAGTCATCACTCACTTGTGACGACGCCTGCTATGATGTCACTCTCACACGTGTGACTCCCTTCGTGTGTGTGCATGCACCTTCGTGTGGAAAGCCTCTTAAGGCTCATTCAAAGCCACCCACCCACTCAACCCCTCCTCCGTGTCCTCCCTCAAATGGCGTGGACTTGAGATGCTTGAAGTGCAAATTCAGTAGTGGCTGGTGGTGGTGGTGGTGGGGGGGGTGGGGATGCTGCACCGTCCCTGTTTTAAAGAATGTGAATTATTTATGTGTATGCGCAGTCTATCGCTGCTGACACAGCTTCTTATGTATTTCCTAATTAGCGAGGGTTCGCATTGGAATCGGGCGGGGTGGGGGAGGAGTGGTGTGATGGGGGGGGTGGGGGGTGTTGGAATTTGGCAATCATGCTGATCCGCCTGCCTGGCCGGCCGGCCGGCCGGCCGGCCGGCCGCTTCATGAGTGCCAGTCACACAGGGGCGGACTGGGGTGGTAATGAGCCTGGGGAGAAGTGGGCTTGCACTTTTCAATTATTCATTGATTAACTCCTCCGCCCCCCCCCCCCCCCCACCACCACCCACCCAGCTTTCATATGGGTTTCCTCTCCTCCTCCCGCATCCTTCCTTCATCACCCCCTCCTACCCTCCCCTGAGCCCTGGTCGGCTTGGCCACAGCGCCAGATCATTAAAGGGAGGATAATGAGGGGGATCGTTTACCTTCGTTAAGGTACTATTGATTTGTCGCGGCTAAACAGATATCTCTGTCACATACAAGACACACACACACACACACACACACGGACACACACACACACACACACACGGACACATGTTGGGAGTGATCTCTTCATGGCAGGCCATGTGTCTCTTCTTCCACGTTGTCGCTCTCCTAATCTCTAGTCTCGCGCTCTCTTTTCTGTCTCTGTTTATATATATCGTCTCTCGTTCTCCTCTCTCGGACAGATTGCACGGAAGCGGCACAAGGTCATCAGCACGTTCCGGAGTCCACTGGGTCAGACCCGCCCACCTGCTCAGCTGAAGCACATTGCCCTCATGCCCCTGTCCCAGATCAGACGGGTGCTGGACCTGCAGGACACTGAGGGTAAGGCGCACACACAGGAGGCACACTGCCCTCATACAAGCATGCATGCTAAATAGGACTGCAACAACTAATCAACAGAATTGACTAAAATGGACTATATAAATAGTTGTCGACTTGTGTAATGGTCAATTAGTTGGTGACTCATTGCACTCTCTCAGATACAGTAACAAAGGAAACAAAGGATCTACACCCTATGGACTAGCTACACTACTTCACGTTGATGTGAAATGCCAGAGAATTGCACCTTGAAATATACATAAAAGGCCAGAACTCGATTAAATATTTCAACCATTTACTTCAGCCGAACAATATGACATGGGTCAATCTGTAAACGCTCTCTCTCGCTACATCCTTTTCCATGAATAATGTGAGTTCCTGTCGATGGTAACTTTGAAAGTGACCTTGCAGATTCAGTGGATTTTTTCCCTTTGATTTGTATGCCACAGATGCTGTTACCTGAATTTACCATGCGTTCACTTGTACCACTTTCACTTTTAAATTTGAAATCTCCATGCAGGACTCGCATGTTTCCTCCCTGACCAATCCGACTTCACTTGATAACAAGGCCTGCTTCCATCAGTTAGCATAGTAGGTCCTGACACGCTGTATCGCCATCTTAAGGTTGCTGACTATTGTTATACAGAAATTTGGTAGTGTCACACCTGCCACCTTGAATGGATACAACGTTCACCGTCTTGAAACAATAACAACAATTATTTTGTCTTTTTTATTAGTATTATATTTTGGTCTGTTTTTAATCATTATTAACAAACAATTATTAGTTTTGAGTTTTAGTTTTACACTTTTGTCAGGTAAATTATTTAATTTTAGTTTACAAAAATGTCTCAAAACCATACGTTTTCATCTTCATTTTAGTTACCGATTACCCTGGTAAAGAGCTCTAGTGGTTACATCAGAACTCCAACCCACTGGCAGGAAAAAGGGCTGTCTGATCAGTAGCCTACCATAGCACCGACCCATACCGCATATACAGCCAATTTTAAAATTCACAAAATGACTCTAAAGAACTACAAAGATAAATATCCGGTCCCCAGGGCCTCATGTAGAATCTAGCTTGACTTGAAAAGAATACCAGGAAGTTCCCAACCTGTTTAATCCTCCCACTGTCTACACTGGCAGCTCTTTAAGGGCTTTTAAAAGCCTAGAGGGTTTTGCGTCTGATATTTAACTTAGAGTAGCCTATAACATTATATAACTATAACATTGCTCTTGTTGCTGGAAAAGTGGTTATTTCATTTCAAAACAAAGCACTGTAAGATCAGTTTGTTTAGCTTTGTGTCTTAAACATTTGGGTTAGCCATTGTAGCCAGCAGTTCAACAGCCCTTTTCCAAAACTATTGAACCATAATGTTATTTCCGGTGCATACATGCTATCTTAAGGTTTCAATCTAATTCATGAATAATGTAGGCTACTACAGATAAATCCACTAATTTCTTTTTTGAGGATCTCTGAAAGACAACGGCAAGTACCGTTTTCCTAGACATTTATTTTAGCATTCTGGCACATAGTAGCTATCTACCATTTTGACAAAACAGTCTTTCTGACTAGTTAGCTGTGAGCTAGCTCCACTGAGATTTTTCCTGGCAAATGGCCCAATATGGTATGTGAAATCTACCGCTACAGCTCATCTAAAACCACATATAAATACCAAAATTGTTGTTAGTGTGCATACATCTCCACAAATAAACCATATCATTATTTGAAGTGAGTATTTGCTTAAGTATCCCATGGATAAACTTCAACTTGTTCATGTTAGTGACCGACTAGCAAAATCAAAATTGACAGTTTAACTGAAACGTGGGCAAACAGAGATTACTACTGATAAACATGCTAAGAAAGGTGCTTACTTTACTGAGTTAGGGTGGCCATATTCTCCTTTTTATAACAGGACACCTGCAGGCTAGGGGTGGGCGTTGAAGTTACAGTCCACTGTTTTTAGTCAGTTTTTTTTACACATTATTTCTCCTTACTGCAGTTTTGTGTTTTGCAATACTCATGTGAGCGTAAATCGCTGCTTGCCTTTGGACACCTGAGTATAGCCACCAGCTTCAGTTGTCAGACATTATGAGTTCCACAGATACCAACCAGGTTACAACGTGGGATTTTGTTCTGTAAATCTGCAATTATTTTTCAGCATTGTTGCCTCCTGCCACCCTTATGGCTGTTAAGAAAGAAGGCAACGAGGCACAGGCGAGACTAGACGAGGTGGTGGGAGAGTCGAGGCACAGGCGAGGCTAGAGGAGGTGGTGGGAGAGTCGAGGCACAGGCGAGGCTAGAGGAGGTGGTGGGAGAGTCGAGGCACAGGCGAGGCTGGAGGAGGTGGTGGGAGAGTCGAGGCACAGGCGAGGCTAGAGGAGGTGGTGGGAGAGTCGAGGCACAGGCGAGGCTAGAGGAGGTGGTGGGAGAGTCGAGGCACAGGCGAGGCTAGAGGAGGTGGTGGGAGAGTCGAGGCACAGGCGAGGCTGGAGGAGGTGGTGGGAGAGTCAAGGCACAGGCGAGGCTAGAGGAGGGGGTGGGAGAGGCGAGGCACAGGCGAGGCTAGAGGAGGTCGTGGTGGGAGAGTTCTCCCCTGCTGCTGACCATTTGAACAAGAATGAAATGATGAGAACCATTTTGACTCAACTTTAATATCTCCCAGTTT
The DNA here is from genome assembly GCF_900700415.2 of Clupea harengus. NCBI lineage: Eukaryota > Metazoa > Chordata > Actinopteri > Clupeiformes > Clupeidae > Clupea > Clupea harengus. Next base: position 4,200,310 of record NC_045161.1, on the reverse strand, counting down.
AAAATCAATCTCAGACAGCACCCTTTATAGGCCTATCTCTACCTCGCTTTACCAAGCAAAGGCTGGTGTGTTTTCTGATATTCAAACAGTATGATGTTCACATGAAATGTCATTTCTGTTCATAAAAATCCCATAAATGTTTTTTTATTTATGACTGATTAATTGATTACCAAAATAGTCGTTAGTTGCAGCCCTAATGCTAGTTGAGAGCACAAAAACATATCTTATTTAATAAGGAATAATGTCTTATAAAAAGTGTTGAACTACTGCTGTGCAGCTTTTTCATTTTTAAATTAGTTTATTATTTGTAGTACTTAAGGAAAAAAATACCCTTACTGACATTAATTTATCTGACAGGGCCACTTTAGCCAAACACACGGCCATTTTGATTTCTTTCCCAATTTGATCAATTCTACTACCTTCTGGCCTGAGTTACAGTAATACATAAAGTCAACTAAAATCAAGGCTCCCCCAGTACCCATACACTATACATGCACACCTACAGTCACATACTACTGTTTGGTACCGTTAGTTACAGCTCCTTCTTCCTCACTCACGAGCCACATTTAACAGAATTGTAATATTAATAGTTAATTTAGCATTTAGGAAAGCAGCTCAGTGGTACAGCAATACTCATGCTGTGTTTACAATAAGGACACCGCAGCACAGCTAGACCGAATAGATTGCTAGAAGGATACGCAATTGAAATGTTCCAACATCTGTTGTAGGATGTAACAATGCCAAAAATTCACTGTACCATAATACAACGATTATATATCACTATATATTCATCATGACATTAAAAAGCAAACCAAGACAGATGGTAGAACGCAGCTATACTAGCTAAATAAACATGTAATATCCTGGTAGGTTTCGTCACAGTCCCATGATGGCATTGGCATCACTAGTAAGAAGGTGTCTAGGTGTCAAAACAGGGCTGTTTGCTCGCTCACATCACCTCAGTAATAAAGAACACAATATATTAATATTAATCACATTCTGTATGTCTTTGGCATGAAGACCCGTTGAAATAGTCTTTCGTATGTGAGTCTGTCTGTGCCTTCGCTAACTTAGACCAACAATATGTCAAAATCCCCTTAAAGCCTCACAGTTGTAAAAAAATGGAATAAATATTTTTTTCAAGGTGGCGAATTTCCTTCCCCCTTGAACACATAGCTTGTGTTTCATGCACGACGCAGAACCATTTAGAAAAATAAGGTAAATCGCTTCAATTCCATTGCCTAGCAACAAGTGCTCCTCCAATCTTCTGTCTTGCCTTACGTTTTATGGCATATGTTCCAGGACCCCATCTGTGTTTGACTTGAAATGTCAAAGAAATGAATGGCCTTAATGAGCACTTCTGTGCAGGCGATGGCCTTGGTCCCCCTTCTTACGATAACGCCTTCTAGAGCAGCCAGGGGCTCTTGCACTGTGGTTAGGGGTAAAATATGCCGTGTGTACCTGGGTTACACTGGAAATGTCGGTGAAAAAAATTGGTGGCATCACTTTAGATAGCACCACAATGATTTACTGTGATTATGAGTAACCAGCTGAATTCATCACGTCGGCTTTTGGATGGTCAGGTCTCCTTTCTTTTCTTTCTTTCTCTCTTTCCCTTTCTTTTCTCTCTCTCCCCCCTTTCTTTCTCTGGTGTTGCCACCCAGTTTAAACTAGGGAACAGGAGGCACGTTGAGCATATAAGACCGCTTGATACTTTGAGTGGGGGAATCCAGTAGCCTGGCACTCCGTTGCCCAAGCAGCTCAAATCTGGGCAGCATCAGTTGGCGCTACACAAGTAGTCGCATACGATTTTGACTGCATATGAATAATTAAAAATCTATTCAATATACCTGCCTTTCTTTTGATGAAAGATAGTAAGGTATGGTTTGACATTTTCAACCTTTTTTTTTTTTTTTTTTCCTGGTTTGGTTAGGAGAGATCAATGATTTTAGCTGTGTGTGCCTCTCTCTCTTTCTTTCTTTCTTTCTTTCTTTCTCTCTCTCTCTCTCTCTCTCTCTCTCTCTCTCTCTCTCTCTCTCTCTCTCTCTCTCTCTCTCTCTCTCTCTCTCTCTCTTTCTTTTCTTCCATGCTTCCTCCAGCTCCCATGACAGGGCTGATGAATGGCTCCCATGGCTTCCTCTCAGGGCTTTATCCACACATTGTACTCTTTAAAGAAGGACAGAGGAAGGCACACATAGAAGGGTTATGGGGTTGGAGGGCAGGTGTGGTCAAAACTCAGCGGTCAGACCCCCCCCCCCCCCCCCAATCAGGGAATACTGATTCACCTCACACACACTCACATATACTCTCGAATTTCTCTTTTTATTTTCCTCCATTGAAGTCCCCTTCTGTATCTATCTGTCTCCTGTCATTAGTCTTATTAGTGTTTGTGTTTGTGTGCTTGTCCTTCTTGCAGACTGTCAGAATGCCTTTGCACTGGTGGTGCGCCCTCCCACTGAGCAGGAGAACCTGTTGTTCAGCTTCCAGCTGACGGCCGAGGACGCGCAGAAGTCTGTGTGGCTCAAGACCCTCTGCCGGCAAGTGGCCAACACCATCTGCAGAGCCGATGCCGTGAGTCACCGTGCGCATGGTTACACACACACACACACACACACACACACACACACACACACATACATTTAACATGTCCTCAGGTACTAGAACACATTCACACCTTGTGTCCATGTGACATTTTCTCTCTCCGGCTCAAAACGTGCCACCTTAAAGATGATGAGGGTGACTGCACATGTAATAATTTATTTCAATAGCACAGCCGCCTTTTATTTCGTTTTATTTATTTATTTGTATTATTAGGCCTTCAAATGACCACGTGTGCGGTGCTAGGGTCTTTTCGGCCCACTTTAATCCTATTAGATTGTCTGCTGCGCTTTAGCCTGGAAGACAGATTAATGTAATTAGAAATGGAATTGAACTTGAACTTTACACTTCAGACAAAGATGGCATTATCGGACCCCAAGGCTCAGCCGGAGGATCCAGGAGCAGCACACGTATGTGTAATTGGCTCCCTGCGCTCAGGCACACATACGTTTCACCCAGTCATAATTAGCATTGGGTTTGCCTGCCTGCTGCCCTCAGGCCTGCAGTTAGACGAGCCCTCACTAGGTGGCAGTGTTTGACTCTGTTATCCCTTCCCTGGATGTTGGCGTGCTGTTTTGCCATCTTTCTCTCTTCTCGCTCTCTCTCCCTCCTTCCTATATTTGGTCTGTCTGTCTGTTACCCTGTCTGTCTTTTCCCTCGTCCCTGTCTCTACTGTGTTCCTCTGTGTGCCTGGTTTCTTTTCCTTTCTCTCTCTCTGTCTCACTCTTTCTCTCTCTCTGTCTCACTCTGTCTCTGTCTCTCTCTCTCTCTCTCTCTCTCTGTTTCTCTCTCTCTCTCAGCCCCCTTTTTCCCCTGTGTTCCTTCACTCCCCCTCTGTCCCCCTCTCTCTCTCTCTCTCTCTCCCTCTCTCTGAATGCCAATGAACCATGGGGCTGATTGTGAAAGCTGGACGGCGGCTACTTCAACTCTCTCCTCGCGTTTTGACAGCTAAACAGAAAGAGGCCGCGCTCTGAGTTATTTATTTATTTCCTGTCCATCTCCACCAGGAGGACCTCATCCAGTGCACCGATCCTGACTCCGTCCAAGTAAGCACCAAAGATATGGACAGCACACTGAGCAGAGCCTCCAGGGCCATCAAGAAGACATCAAAGAAGGTAGGGGGGGGGGGTTGATACATGGATGTCCTCTGTTTGTGTGTGTGTGTGTGTGTGTTTGTGTCATCAGTGTGGTTTGCTGTCTGTGCCAAAGCTTTGTGTTATTTTTGTAATTGTGTGTGTGTGTGTGTGTGTGTGTGTCAGATCATACTACCCTCATCCCTGTTCATGTATCACATTAGTAATCAGTGTGATGGCTGCAGAGCCTCTGGGTCTCCGATGGCAGCCAGCTCTGACCCTGTTACTCTTCACAGCTAAAGTTCAGTATCAGACCTCAGACCAGGCATGGAAGGACATGGGGTGACAATGCGAAGGCTTTTATGTCCACACCAAATTATATATATATACTCTCTCTCTCTCTTTTCTTATGAAGGACATTTCGTTTGAATTGTGGTCAGGGTAGTTTGAAATGGTATGCTGACATCATGTGTTAGTGTTGGTGGGTGCTCTGCTGTCTGATTTGATTGATTGATTGATTGACTCTGTGTCTCTCTGTGTCTCTCTGTGTGTGTGTGTGTGTGTGTGTGTGTGTGTGTGTGTGTGTGTGTGTGTGTGTGTGTGTGTGTGTGTGTGTGTGTGTGTGTGTGTGTGTGTGTGTGTGTGTTAGGTCACCAGGGCTTTCTCCCTGACTAAGACCCCCAAGCGTGTGCTCCAGAGGGCCTTCATGGCCAGTGGCTCCCCAAACAAGAGTCCCGGCCTGGCCTCCGAATACATGAGCCGTGCCGGCAGCAGCTCCACCCTGGCTGTAGGTTACTTCATCAGTCTTTATACATCGGCCTCTGTCATACTCTTCATCAGTCTTTATACATCGGCCTCTGTCATACTCTTCATCAGTCTTTATACATCGGTCTCTGTCATACATATCAAGCTTTTTTCAGGATTGTTTGTTTCCTGTGCTGCTCACATTATCTCGCTCTCTCGCTCTCTCTCTCTCTCTCTCTCTCTCGCTCCTTCTCTCTCGCTCCTTCTCTCTCTCTCCTTCTCTCTCTCGCTCTCTCTCTCTCTCTCTCTCTCTCTCTCTATCTCTCACTCTCTCTCAAAAGCAAGAGTTGACGTAAATATTCCCCCTCTTTCTTTTACTCAAACTGGTGAGATGAATCACACAAACGCTAAATATTTCAGGAACCTGAGGCACTCCACTTTTTCAGCTCAATAAAAGGGAGAGTTCTGAGTCATTCTGGAGGGGGGGGTCATGTTAAGTCTTTTCTCCTTTCTCTCTTTCTCTTTCACATGCTCTTGCCCTTGAGCTCTCCTTCACATCCTTTTGCTCTTCCCTTCTGTATCACTCATTCTCTCTCTCTCTTGCTGTCTATTTTTTCCTCGTCCTCTCCCCCCTTCTTTCTTTCTTTCTTTCTCTCTTTCTTTCTCCCCCTCTCGTGACCCCCCCCCTGTTGCTCTAGATGGGCCGCTCCACTTCTACCTTCAGCCTCAGCGGCTCCTCGTCCAAGAACGCGGTGGTGCAGCGCTCCAACTCTCTGGACCAGCCCCCCCGACCCCGCGTGCCCGTCTGCGTGCGCACGCCCTGCAGCCCCGAACACACCGCCCCTAACACTCCAGACCGATCGCAGCTGGGGTCCAGGCCCCCCAGGGCCCCCAGTCCAGTGTGCCGCGCGGCCCCGGCCCCAGCCCCAGCCCCAGCCCCGGCGTCCCCTCTGAGGGCGTGTCGGGACCGGCAGGTGCCCCTGCACCCGGGCCGCAGGGAGACCCTCCTGTAGACGTGACGTGACGTGAGCACAGCTCTGTCCTGCCTCCCTTTTATGCTCTCCTGTCCTCTGTCCCCCCTTCCAGTCCGTCTCCCCTCTCTGTGCTTTTATCAGCATCCCCCCTGTTTACAGTAACGGGCATAGTCATGGCACGGTCTCTAACTCCTTCTGGATGGGCTTGGTTGGCACACACTCTGTATTTCCATCTTCATTACTGGCATATGTGCTGCTAATACAGAGGGCAAAGGCCAGGGCGCGCCCACGCCACAGTGTGTGTTTTAACCCTGTGCTGTGGGCACAGCAAAGCAAATCTAGCTGGCCCTCCACTGTCTGTCATCCCAGCTCTGGCCTGGCTCGAACTAATCTGCAGCACCTACAGCAATGAACATTGTGCTGGTGATTTAATCATCCTGCCGCTAATTTAATCCAATAAAACCTCATCCGGCTGCCAAATGCAGCTTTAACGGAACACTGGGATGCGGGAGCGCGTGATGGTGGGAATTTATCGCGCCACTCGTGAGCCAAGCCAGGCTTTTTGGGTTTATCGTTCTTGTCGCAGGCCAGCTGGAGTGATATACAAGTATCTGCGAGTTGCACTTTTGAAGTCATGGTAATCTGACTGAGGTCCCCTTTTACACCTGGCATTAACATGGGCTTTGTATCAGGAGGGTATCCCGATGCTCTTCAGATAGATTGCATGAATTAAATTAAATGTGACCAGATACAGATGTGATGTGCCTCTTTTTTGTATAGATGCAATCACCAAGAGTCACCAGACACTTAAATAGCAGGCTATGTTAGCAGTGGTTAGAATATGTCTGTACACAAGAAAGCTGTAGGACTTAGGAGAGAATTAGTCTAGATTCACCCATTGCTCAACAGGGTCCATAAAACGCATGGATACAGAAAACAAGCATTTACACTTCCGCTGATGTGGTCCAAATCTTTTCACGTCCACCTCCCCATGTGGTTTCAGAGATCACGTCACATCCCAATGACAACACGTCCTCCCGCCGTATCTGATCTTCACTGTCGACTCATGTTAATGCCAGGAGTGGAAGGGATCTGAGTGAGACATCTGCGAGTGGTCTCTAAGGGGCTACTAACCGCGGTGGCTACGCTAGCGCACAAGTGGTGGTGGAATAACGTGGGTGCTTGCTTCTGGTCACCCCCCCCCCCCTCTCTCTCACCCTGTGGTGCTCAAGCAGGTGCAGGATCCTCCCACCACTTGGCTGCTGCCTCTCGTCTGCATAACAGGGCCAAGCACGGTCACATGTGTGTGCACTCTTCTGCAGCAGTAACCTTTAGCCGTAGCCAATCACTATATATTTGTGTAAGGCCTTTTATGTGCACCTCTCCAACTGATTTTGACTCACCTTGTTATTAAGAGCTGACTGAAAGAGGAGGTTAAAGGGTGAGGCCAGCCACTCTTTGCGCAGATCCTTTATGATTGGGCGTATAGGAAATTGCTAAATTGATACCGACAGTCTTGCTTTCTCCTCAGCTGCCGTGGTAGATGGTGGAATGGCCATTAACATTTAGGTTTAGAGATTTAATTCCTTGTGGTGCACATAAAATAATCTTTTCCGCCATCACAAAGCACTTGTTTGATGTCTCCCCCTAGCTATTAAATTCAGCCTTTCTCTGAAGCCAAACTTTGATCATAATTTGGTGGTTGGTGTGTCTATTGTCTTTTGCTTTTTTCGTTTGAATTCATTTGAACCGTTTCTCCTCTCTAGGTTCGCCATTCTCCATCCATGGTCAACCTGTCATCTATGTTTGAGAGGAAGTACCACACCTTCAGTCGATCCTCAACACACCTCATTTAACTATCCTTTCTGTGTGTTCTAGTTTCAATGAAAGTACTTACCGTAAACTAATCCTCAATGGTACAGCAAATATTTCCAACACTTTCAAGTGCGTACATTAACACAAGCTTGGACAAATATTGTCTGGGTTGAAACACGAAGGATCATTTTTGTGTGTGTGTTTGTTTCACTTATCTGGTATTAAACGTTTCAGGCACATTTAATTAACGCAGATAGATATGCAGTAACATCTTAATTTTCTTCATAGAGGGATAGAGTTGGTTTCTGTAGTTATTAGCAAATGAAAGTATTCATAACATTTAATGGGAACAAAGCCTGTTGGTTTCGGTTACCTTATCTTTCAGCTTTTATAAAGCTATTATGTATCTGACTTTTATTACCAGTGATCAGGATTAGGGGGAATGAGTCACTGAAGCATAGGCGTTTATTCATTCTTTTTGCATATGTTTTAAAACTGATTTTATTTGTCCATTTAGTTTCGATTGTGTGTTTGTGTAGCCTTACATATTTATACTTCAAAATCATTTATATAAATAGCCTATGTGAGAAACCTTCTCACCATTGCTCCTTTTCTATTTATGTAATGTGAGTGGTTTTTTGTTTTGTTTTTTTTCTTCCTTGTGCTCTCGGTAGCTCTACACTATATATATACTGTCAAACCTGATTTTCTTTATCCTTCTTTATCTGTTTTTTCTCTAAAGAAAATATTACCAGGGCAGCTAGTCCTGTAAATCAACGCAAGTCAGACACTTAAGGCTGAAAATAAAAGAATGACTATTTCTACTTTTATATATGATTTAATTTGCTTTATTTCAATAAAAGAAGCAAAACTCTTATTAGACATCATTAGTTGTGTGTTCATTTGTCTGGCCATTGTTAAATTCACATCTAGATTCGTGCCACTTCAGAATATTAGACTGTCTGCTTTTGCACCCTGCTGAAGGATGACGACTCTTCACTTATATCCAGTTTTATCCTTCGAAGGCCTCGTGGAGATGGGAGGCCAAATGTTGCTGTTTATTCCAGGCTGTACAGGTCTGCATTCATTTTCTGTTATGGATTTCTAGATGGCGAGGCTGGTTCATATCATATGCATGTAGGTTTTTGATACTCAGTAGAATATTGAATCAAATTCAGTCAATTTCATGGCCACTTTGAATTGACCAAGACTCATGAAATTCTTTCAATAAAATCAATGTTCATCTCCACAAATGTTACTGAAAGTTCAAGCCAATGGGGCAGACGAGAGCGAGTGCAGTTCTCTAGGGCAGGGTATCATACTTAATGTCAGTCATTTCCATTAACCATTCTTCCCACTGATGCCACATTCTTCCCACTGATGCCCAGAACTTATACGGGTCATTGTGCTCCCCATTCAACTTGGCAAATGCCCCTTAAATGAGGCAAAACACACAAAGGATAAAAGCCTGAATAAGCCATCAGGGCTGCTTGGAATTGTGTGCAGGGGTGTAGCATGTATGATTACTGTGGCAGGTTCTATGTGGTGTAACTGCGGTGTCTACAGACCCCTGTATGGAGCTGATGGCGAAGCTGCAAGAAAGTGCTCCCATCCTTGCCCCCTGAAAAGAACCACACAACAAAAACAAGCTTGTGGTGTCCTCTCGTATTGCGTATCTCACTGTGTATAAGACTGGCAACAGCATAGCCAGTCTTATAGAGCTAACATAGAGGTTGGCATTGCGGAAAACCCACACGTCTTTGTTGTACTATTTTGAGAAAGCAATACTTCTGCACCTCCAGCAAGTACGTGAAACAAGATTGGTGGATGTGGTGTTTAAACTTTAATTTCCTTGCCGAAAGCAGACCCCCTCAACTGTGCTGTTTGTTGACATGGATAACAACTTTAGCCTCTGCATATGCTGGGCCTTCAACCTTGCACCAAAATACCCACCCATTGTCAGAGCAGTTTTTAAGCTTTAGGCTACATTCAGCAAGCCCCATGAAGTGTATGTTAATTGCAAAATGCTAACCGCTCCCGTGCAGGTTGGTAACAGGGAACAGGTGCCAAATGCTACAAGTTCAATGTCTGTGGGCTCACGCTGCTGTTCCTATTAAATACGTGTCTTCCCTGTGGCATGACCACTTGGCTTGTTAGCAGTGGCGGCACATCCTCCCTGAAAAGCAGGCAGGGTGACTTGCTTTCCTCTGCTACTACACACACATCTACATTCTGGAATGTTATTCACTTTTCGCGGATCATTAATGAACAGGAGACAGGTGGAAGGTCAGGTATGGACAGCTGATGGCACCACAGAAGAAAAGGATGCTGCACTCACTGCATAACTCAGTGTCGGATTGCAGCTGAATTGGGAGTAGGCTACGGTCTTTTGAAGACCTTTGGATGCACTTCGCTTTTACCACCATGAGCCTGATATAAATGTTTGGCAACACTATTCAACAGACATGGTAATATGTTTGCAAGTTTTTGAACGGGTGCACTTATTATGGATAATGGTAGTGTAGGAATGTTAGTAGTAAATGAGTAGGTTTAATATGGGTTTATCTAATTCAGTATAAAACAAAGGGGTTAGGAGTATTATTTGAATGGGAAGATGGGGCTGCTTTGTCTTATGATAAATAAAGGCTGGGTCTTCGAGGTACTATGATAGGTTTCTGATAGGTGGAGTCAACGGGGAGGTCATAGGTTTCATTGGTTGAGCAGTCAGCGAATGGAGGCATTAGGGGGAGTGTTAGTGTTAGGTTTAAATGCCTAAGCGGGAGATATTTTGGTCAGAGCGTCTTCGAATTCATTCTCATATTGTTGTTTAGCATCTTCAATAAACCTTACTAAAATACTCTACAATCGGCTGTCTCCACTTCGACATTTTCTGGTACCTCGCGGTAATTGTGATCGGACACCACATATTTGGTGACCGTCCGACGTGATTGCAGAAAGACGGGAGACCACCAAGTTCAGAGCTGACCTCAACTAATCCAAGGCCGCACTTTAAATTTAAGGTAAGCAAATTTCGCTTGAATTAGTTGATTTTGGTTGAGTCAGAGCTGAACTGTGGTGTGTTAGTCTTTGCAAAAACGAAGCGCCCCGTCGTCGTGGCCAGTAGATGAGAGTGTTTTAGTAAGGTATAGTCGTCTGTATGGTTCGCTACCATTTTTAGGATAACATAAGGTATAGACGGAAAAGTGCACGGCTCAAGGTGAGCTTGATATATCTCTGGGCAGAGATCGTTGTATCGGTATACAACTTAAAACACGCGTTTTGGTTTTAAGCGTGACAATCGGGTGATTGTAAAGTGATTCTGGAAAAGTGTGGGAGACTTGTGTGAATGATTGCATAAAGCCACTGTAGACATTACAATAAAGTTCTCATTAATATCAGTGGTTAAATAAGGAGCATATAGGATAAATGCTCCAGTCGTGTGAAAGTGTGGATGAATTTGTGAAGTTTTAAACTGCAGTTAAGTTGAGCGAACGAAACGATACTGTACGTGACGCCGTTAAACTTTTCTGGTCATTATATATTAATATCACATTGTCTTATGTTGCAGTTAACTTAATAAGCTTACTGTGGGTGAATCAGGAGTCAAGTTTCGTTAATTTGTTATTAGAATATATGAACACATATGAACGCTTCGTATTTTGCGGTTGATTTCAGTTAGAAATATTTTGGAATTTCTCGATGAAGTGATATCGTAGAAACGTAGTTAAATCTATTGGAAACATAGTACTCAAACCAGTTTAATTCGTTTTTGTTGAATAGGTTGATTGTGGACTGCTTATCCTAAAACGGAGGCGACTGGAAATTGTGGTATTAGTGCAAGGAACATTGTTTTGTTGTTGTGTGCTGTAATTTATAATACAGAGATACTGGTTTTTGTGACACGCATTGAAATAGGCCTTGATCAAAAACCTATGAATCTGTTTAGCTGAGTGGGCTATAATTGTACTGAGTGAATTGGTTCCATTGTTCAAACACGTGGTTTAAGTAAAACTTAAAGGATTCGTTTTGTATTTGTGGCTAAAGGTTTGAATTAAGTGGTAATACTGTGGGTAATTGTAGTAGGTTAAAAGGATTTGGTGACTATATATAATTATAAACGAAAAGTGAGTTTAAGGTTGTATTTTGAGATCATTTCAGCAGAGGCAGCTGTAATTGCATTGTTTTGTCGTACACGTGGCTGTGTTGTGGAAGTGTCCTTTGTTTCAGGAAACCACGCGGGACGTGACTTCAGGGATTCTTCTCCTGTAAGGCCCTGCTTGGAAGGGAGGTAATCTCGCTTTTCAGGTTGTGATTTAGTAAATTTTAGGATGGATTTGATTAGAGGGGAATCATGTACGCCTTTAGAGGCAGTAATTAAATTATATTAATTAGATGAAGAGGTGGTAAGGCATCACTGTAAGAAGTGGGCAAGAAGAACCAAGGATCATACAACTCCATGGCCGACCCAGGGAGCTTATGACCTGGCGTTAGTTATTCAAATGCAAGGAAATATATTAAATTACAGGAATAAGGATAAAAGTGGAAAGAGAGAAATTAAGAGACAGCAGGAGTTGCATAGTTTAACAGCTTTTATGAAATTGGCTAAAGAGAAGGATATGGAGCATGGGAGATTTTTATCACAATCTGCAGATAAGATTGAAAGGGCAGAAGATGAGATGGAGGCTGGAAAGGGGCAGATGGCCCGGAGATTGATTGATCTGGGTGAAGGTGAGAAGAATGTTTTATTTGGAGAAGATAGTGGGGTGACAAAGGACCTTTTGCCTGGCCAGTCATTGTCTGATCCAGGCATTAAAGTTGATTCAGGAGTAGTGGCAAGGTGGGGAGAACCCCTTGTTGTCAGAAATAGTGGAGGAAGGTAAGAATGATGGCCACTTAGCCGCAGGGTTTCAGGAGATGTTTAGAATGGGATTACAGATGGAAAACCAAAGAACAGAGATGAGGAAGGTTAAACGTAAGTTTAAACAGTTCGAACATTTCTTGATGCAAAAAGAGAAAGAAGAGAGAGAGAGGGATGGGATGCAGGCTTCAGTTAGATCAGCAGATTTGATTATGCCTTTAATTACAACGGGTAATGTAACTCATTACCAACCGTGGGGTCACACTGATTTAGATGGGTTAATATTTAGACTGCCTATTTTACAAGAGGGAGCGGGGAGTTGGATTGGAAAGTTGGAAGCTGAAATGGTAGGGAAGCGTTTAGCCGTAGGAGACATTAAGGTGTTATTAAATCAGATTCTCACTAAGGAGACGGCCACTGAGGTGTTCAATAGAGTGGGACTGGGAAGAGTTATGGGGGACCCACTGGTGGATGAGGTATCATTCGATACTTATAGAAATGATGTGTGGAGAGCTTTGAGAGGAGCATACCCTAATACGTTGTCTTTGTCAAGTCTGTCTGTTAACAGGGTTAAGATCAGATGAAAATCCGGCTGTGTTTGTGGAAAAGGCTGAGGCGACTGGTGTGTGCAAATGGAGATAGGTCTACAAAATGATAAGGGGATGCAGCAATTCATGAGGAAGGCTATTATTGAAGCACTTCCATTGTTAGTAAGGAAAAAACTAGAGAATTATAATCGGATTGAGAGTATGCCAAGAACTGAGTTTAGAGATACCGTCGCTCCATTTTGTTAAGTTCCAGAGGGAGATAGATGACAATTTGAGAAACAGGAGGTTGAGAGGAAACGGAAGGTGACTCAGACTCAGTTGAATAACTTAGAAGGGGGGTCCACACGCAGGCACCACAGCTGGGGGTGAGAGCCCAGAGCCTGGGGCCACATGATATGCTAAATTCAGGAAATGCTCCATTGGCACCACAACGGTCATCACCGCCATTACCTTGGGCCTCAATTAGCACATGGCCCTCCACCACAAACGCCACTGGCATTTATATGGCCACCTCAGCCTTACCCGCAGGGTGATGCTCAACAATGGGGGCATAGTCAGGTAAGACACAGAGGTGCGGAGCAGGAACAGGCAGAGGAGTGTGGGAGAGACAGAATAAGAAAGAGGTGAGCCCAGAAGTGTTGGGTTTGTGGCCGAGTGGGACATATTTCCAGAGATTGTGCTCATAGACAGGAGATGAGAGAGCAGAGACATTAAGCCACAGCTGGGTAACCCCAGTGGCTTTGTTTCCCTGCATGAAGGACCATGGTTAAATTCAGGTTTAATTCAGTCTAATGGGAGAAAGATACCACACCAGGTTATGGCTTTGCAAGGACCCATTGCATATCAAATTAAACAGATTTACTGGATAGGTTTATTTGGATTGGAATGGGAGGATAGGATCTGGAGTGAGTGGGGACCTTTTATTCATGAGTGGCATGGTAGTCTCAGAAAGCCTAGGTATCCAACTCATTGTACTATCATGGTGGGAGAAGCTCCATGTGATGCGCGAAAGGTGGAGAGAGATGAAAGATGGAGAGTAGCATTGAATGGAAGGAAACGGATCAAAGTTAGGGCTGTGGGTATAATTGTAGGACCAGAAGGAGTAGGAGTGGAGGCTTAAGTTGGATCCTCAATTGTACACTAAAGCATATGATATGCCGAATGCCACACCGTACATTACACTTAAGTGGGCATTAGGATTTAGGGACAGAGACGTTGGTCATATGATGGTGAGAGGCCAAAGCTAGTGTATGGGTGTCAGCAGAAGGGTTAGTGAAAGAGGGGGTTAGGATGTTAAAAAGATAACACCTTAATGCAGATCAGGCATTCAGTTAAGTTGAGGGGGAGCCATGGGAAGTAGAGAGGTGATTGAGTGAGAGAGGATAGAGGAGGAATATACAGTGGGTGACTTTTATGGGAATCCATACGGTATATATGATGGGTATGAAGGAATAGGTATTGACATGTTGAATACATGGGTGTTGCTTGAGAATTGTAGCTTGGTGGAAGTGAGTGGAATTGGATCGTGTATAGAATGGGAATTAGTGGGATTAAACAAATAAGGTAATTGACAGATTGAATAAAGCACAGTTATATATTGCATAGCATATAATACATTTTGACAATTGCTCCTGGATGATGGTAATCTGTGAGTTTCACACATAGGATTATTTACGGTTTATGAATATGAAATTGGGTTTGCTGGTAAAAATACATGTGTGATGCATATTGGGTTGAAAGGTTGATTAAGTAGTGGATGAATGCTGAGAGTTGGATAGTCGCAGCTGGAGTGTAAAATGTTATTTTGACAAGGATATGGAATGGGTGCTTGGTTGATGACTTTGATAACAATCTGCATTGAAGTTTTTTTGTTTGCAGGCCAGCAGCAGGTGAGATAGTGGAGAAGATAGCACAGAGGGTTAAGGAATGTAGTGGTTGGTACAGCTGTTGTTGAAGAAAGGACCCCTGCGTCCCCCTCTGGTTCATACACAAAAGGCCCTCGGGTGGGGTCATGGGAGGCCAGGCAGGGGTAGGTAAGAAGTATGGTTATTTAGCAACAGGACGTCAGGAAAGGGTTAAGAGAAAGTTTATTGGAGAGAGTGAGAAAACAAGAGATTGATAGAGCCTAGCGGGGGTTTAGAAGAGAGTTTTGGAAGTAATTAATATGACTAAGGGGTTAACTGATAAGGAAGAGCAGGAGGCAAAAGGGGTATAGGGAGGTATGTTTTGTAGTAAGAAAAGTTAAAGCTAGAATGGGCTATAGATAAGGACTTTTAAATGAATAATTGAGGGTTTAAAACATTAGATAATTTCTTGAAATAAATTAAAAACTGGGTAATTACATATGTATTTATAAATTGAGGGAATAGGAAAATGGATAGACAGAAGGAAAGTGGTTTGAAGGAGGTACATGGAAATTAAGAATGAGAAGGTAATGGGAAGTTAGAGAGGGGTAGGATATGTTATGTTTCATTTATCAGTATTCTAGGTATACAGATGAGAGGAGTGACAGAGAGAAGGGGAGCCGTGCGCAGGCGTTGGTGAAATTTAAGAAAGCAAGCCAGGTTGAGGATGGAACTAGATGGCTGATACCTAAGGTTGATGTAAGGAACTGTGTGGGTTTTGTGTTAATACCTTGAAAGTATATATGAAAATAACATGGTTTTAAGTGTCTCTTACAGATTTGGTGGAACCTTCTGAAGTGGTTTGGGCTGAGGAGCCGCAGGAACAGAATGGTTGGTTGTAGTTACATTGGGGGATGGGCGATAGGAAGGAGTGACATGCCCTTTGTAGTATTGGTATTATGGTGTGAGTGGGGTTGATGTTAGTATTCAAGCCAGGTTATAGCCAGGTTAGTAAGGTCCTTTGTTATTATAATGTGAGTCTTTATGCTTTGATAAGCCACGTGGGCAGGGTTTCCTGTCAGATAGTGTGTCAGCAATTCATTTATAGCCAAACTCAGTGATGAAGATATTATGTACATAAGTGATGTTATTAGTTCATGGGATAAGACCAAATTGATTTAAAAATGGGGTAAACTGCAGGCTTGGTAAACTATTGAGCTGTTATTGTGGCCACATGACAACTCTATACATGTTAATCTGCCTTGTAAAGTTGCACGCACTTTTAGTTTTCAGTGCGTAAGGGGGGAGGTATTAGAATTCAATTAGGAAAATTAAATGTATGGGGTTTTGGTCACCCTATTTATGGGAGGTTTTTGGGATGAAATTTTGCATAATGCTATGGTTGTAGCATCTATAATAAGGAATAAAGGAGTGGAGATCAAACCTCGGGGAATGTTATGGGGTGTGGGTACAGGTTATACCCACTGATATGTTTCTTTAATCTTTTTCATGGCTCAGGAATGAAGGATAACTTGGTACCTGAGCTCAGCGGAAATATATAAGTGAATGCCAGGGATTTGGCCGCTGAATCTTACTGTTCCATTTGGAATGTGTTATACTGAAAGGTATAAGTGTATAGATATGACAAGGGAAATATAGATATTATAGTAATGGATGGGTTTTTATATGATAGGTTAAGGTATGTCTGAGGACAGGACTGAAGCTAAGAGATGGTAAGTGTCATGAGCTGTGGGAAAGATAATGTAGCTGAATGGATGTAGTTTATTTAAGGAGTTAAAGTTAGGGGAAATAGACAATCATAATGGAGAAAATGAAAATTGTCTATAATTATATGTAAGGTAACTAGGTAAACTACTAAATCTTTAAGTCTACATGAGGCAGGAGCGCTGCACGGAGCAGTCATGCGCTGGGACACAGGAGTGAACTGGAGGAGTGTGAGAGAATGGATGAACTGAAGGTGGGTCAGCTGCAGACAAGCATGGGTGTGATTGGAGACATGCAGCTGGAAGTGTGAATGTCATGGATGGAACGGGTGTGTGAGTGTGCCGAAGGGGAGCTGCTGAAGCACACTTCAGCACAAACTTAAAGGTAAGTATATGTTATATGTGGGAATCTTGGTTTTAATCAAGCATTTGGGGAATTAGGTTAGTATAACATTAAGACATATGTGGGAAATTATGGAATGCAATCTCTGGATATCGTACTACACACTTTGGAAGTATGCCTAGGAAATATGTGAAAATTATGTGTATAGATTGTTTTTAATCTTTGGAATTATATATACACAGGTGGAAGCTTATGGACTGGTCCAGTCGGGAGACTGGTGATGGGTTAAGGTTCTTAAAACAAGAGTCTCCAGCCAATAGGGCTGAGAGGTGAAGGGGTTAAGTGTGTTGTATCGTATTAACTGTTTTGCAGGACCACTAGGCGGTGGGACTACCACAATTCAAGGGAGCTGAGTTGGAGTGGGGACCATTCAGATGTAGCAGCTCGACCTGGGTGAAGGGCTGCCAAGGTCATGGACATGCTGCAGTGGATGGATGTGTCTACCCTTGGGGAAGGAAACTGATGGAGCTTAACATGGTCAGAGGAGGCTTTCCGGCGGATTCAGATGGAAGACCTCATCAGTGAAACTTATAAGAAGATGTTTGTTGTGGGACATCCATAACAATTCTACAACCGCACGCAGAACATCCATACATATTAAGACTGTACCACTTGCATAACATTGCATACATAATTGGATGTGTATTGTTTATATTTATATTGCTTGTTTTGTTTGTTTTAATGTTTGGTTTTCTGTATGTTTGTTTGTATTGTGTTTTTGTATGTTTCTTTATATGTTACACAACACTGCA
The DNA here is from genome assembly GCF_900700415.2 of Clupea harengus. Classification (NCBI taxonomy): domain Eukaryota; kingdom Metazoa; phylum Chordata; class Actinopteri; order Clupeiformes; family Clupeidae; genus Clupea; species Clupea harengus. The sequence goes on along the minus strand of NC_045161.1, from coordinate 4,182,977 downwards.
TACACGATAAGATGGTTGTATTACATTTAATATGTTTTGTAAATATTACTGTGTGCTCATCTAGGACCACCCTAGTGAGACTGTTTTGTGTGATATGGGGGTAGTAATATTTGGGTTAGATGGAATGTATGAATTGTTTAACATAATGGTAACTAGTTTTGATGTACAGGATGTCAAATGTTTGCTTTATCACGTAGTAAATTGATAGTGTGTGCATGATAATTATGGGGACATTGGTTAGTGTGTCTGATCAGACACAAAGGGGGGAATTATGTAGGAATGTTAGTAGTAAATGAGTAGGTTTAATATGGGTTTATCTAATTCAGTATAAAACAAAGGGGTTAGGAGTATTATTTGAATGGGAAGATGGGGCTGCTTTGTCTTATGATAAATAAAGGCTGGGTCTTCGAGGTACTATGATAGGTTTCTGATAGGTGGAGTCAACGGGGAGGTCATAGGTTTCATTGGTTGAGCAGTCAGCGAATGGAGGCATTAGGGGGAGTGTTAGTGTTAGGTTTAAATGCCTAAGCGGGAGATATTTTGGTCAGAGCGTCTTCGAATTCATTCTCATATTGTTGTTTAGCATCTTCAATAAACCTTACTAAAATACTCTACAATCGGCTGTCTCCACTTCGACATTTTCTGGTACCTCGCGGTAATTGTGATCGGACACCACAGTAGCTTTTGATATTACTGTTTGGTCAGACTTGCAGTACAGGTAGGCCCTACAGGTTTTCTCCGTCTACCGTGTGTCATTTTATGTTTGTTTTCTTTGGGAGACCTTTCACTGCTGTCCACCTTTTTATCAGCTCAAAAATCTAATATTTTAAAGACAGCGAGTGAATTCAATAAAAAGTTTTTTTTTTTTTTTTTTTAAAGGAAATATATCCGGGCTCCTGCCTTTGGATAAGACGGCGAGGTAAATCACACAGGGCCAACCAGGAAAGATTCCACCGCAAGCCTACTATTGCAGCTCCACACGCCTTTATTGCACTTCAAAACACAGAGAACTTTACCTCCAGGTCACAAATTATTCAGTGCTCAATGAACAGATGCGTATTTACATAAACCTGTGTTCTGCATGGTACATTAACCCCCACTGAGAAAGCCCATTTCTTGGCGAGGTATTCATTACCTTGTGCTTGTGAATTTAATTTTCAGCGCCGGCCCACCGTTATGATTAACGAGGGTGCCGCCACTTGATTTGAGGGTGTTTGCGCACGTGAACGTCGGCCTTCTGAGAGAATCCCCCTCTCCATCTGGAGGGGTGGCACTAAGATCTGCAGCACGCTGAAAACTTCGGGGGAGAAAGAGTACTCTGCCAAAAGGCATATGGTTTGGGGAAATGATTGCTTAAGCCAAAGTTCTATCAGGAAAGACTCGTAGTCTGCCTCATTCATTCATTTCTGCTTAATAACGATAGCTTGAACAAAGGTTTTAACGGGAAGACTTCACCCATTCAGTCATTACCACGTAATAATAGGAGGCATACACTTGTCTTTAAACTGTCTCGTCTCACTCACCTCTCTGCGTCTTTCAGTAGCCTACACGGACTCTGAAGTAGAACCAGCGGCACTTACCTTTCATCTGACAGAGTTAGCGTGGATTCAAACACAGGGCTGGTGCAATATAAAATGATGGAAATGAATACGACACCGGTGAACAACTCCCGGGCCTTTAGTCTCTTTCTCGTGGCTGATGGCCAAATGCGTTGCGACGCTATGGAGCACAACTTCAGAGTTTACAGTACACAGACCTGTTTGGAGCCGCTTCTGCTCATTATAGCATTCCTCATTAGAATGCCGGTGTGTCCTCTGTACATAAAGACACTAGTGATTTATTGATGATGTAATCCTGGTGGGCTCAACAAGTCCCCTTTGAAGATCTGACTGCGGGGCGATTATCTGAAAGTGATAATGGAATGGACCGGGCCAGAGGATGCCCCAGTGCTTTGAATGGGAGGGAGGGGAGAGGCACAGGCAGGAGTGTGTCACAAGTGGACCCCGGCTTGCTGTCTCGCTCTCATCAAGACACACTGAGCGATGCCTCTGGAATTTTGCCCTAATCTTCAACAGCTTCCAATCTATAACTGCTACATTTCTTGCCGGCCTCTCGTCCCAGCTCTATTCTCTACTATAATTGCCTCTTGGAAAAGTTCCACGGTAATTTTGAAGTGTTTAGTGTGTTCAAAAGACACTGATTGTCCCCAAATGAGTTTGCACCAACGTCAACTTTCCTGAATTTGCTTCCTATCATCTCCACTCAAAAGTGAACGCAAAGAGAATACAGTCAGCGTTGCTCCTCTCAAATAATGAACTTGTCCTCGGTGGCTCCCTTCCCTCTGTTAAACGGCACCAATTAAATATATTTTTAAAAAACCTTCAGTTCTGTCTTGATGGCCATCAAAAGCAACAGCCTCTTGAATTCAGTCCTGCTCGCACACAGACATCACACCCATATCTGGAGAGTGACTGTTTTACAAATCTCTTTGATAGATCTGAGAGCTGTGGTGACTGCCTAACAGTGTTAGCTCAGAGCTCAGTGGCACGCCTAGCACAGAGAACATGTCTGCGGATGATCCCTGACAAATGTGTTATAAATACCTACGTTTTCTCTTTTACTTTTGGCAACATCGATTCAACTATTTAAAGACCTGAGAGCGTCAGAAGACTTTTCCATAGTTGACAGCCTCAGAACAGTTGGAGACAACTTAAATTACGATCATCCAACCCTCTTAAAGTCTGCGTGTGGATTACTAGGCGCCAGGCATCACAACCAATTTCGTTTTCTCTCAGTTGTCCTAAAATATGTTGCCATCAGCAGTGCACTCCCAAGCAGACACTGACTCTGTCTTTGTGTTTAGGGGAATAATTATGAAGTGCAATTTGAGCGAGGTTCTTTTGGTTGGTGTTTGGGAGAGTGAAATAGTTTTTGTCATGCACAGGTTCAGTGCTCCACTTGAAGCGGCAGTGAGCCATAATCATGCAGCTATTATGTACAGGAGAAGGCTGATTCCCATGAAAAGAAAAGAAGATTGCATGAGTGTCTCATGGATTTATGAAGTTCAGAGAGTGTAAAACTTAAACGGAAAACATGAGCTGTACGATGGGGCTGTAAAGTAAGGTGACCAGATTTCTGAGACAAAATCCGGGGACATTTTCAGTTCAGACACGTTAACACCTCCAAAACATGTCTTGTTTTTGTCTTTGTAATCGAAAAACGGGGACACTGACTGGGCCCTTATTCATAAAAGCAGTTTATCTTACCCTTGTTCTTGTAAATCGCAAGGGTAATGTCAAACAAAGAGTTTTCTTCTTAAAACTAATCACAAAGTGGCTGAAATGAAGAGTAGTAAAGATAACAACCTTTTGCCAGATAATAAGAACCAATATCAGTTATAAGAACTTTGTTGACGTCATGCACAAGCTTCCCAGTAGGCCTAACCTCTGTGTTTGGCTGATAAGTGACTGGTCTGCACGGATGGGTGACAGGTGTAGGTTTTTCCAGCATAGAAAATGTTAAGGCCATTGAGGCAACTGAATGCATTGTATTCCTATATTCTGTGTGAAAATCAGCTGGAACTATGAACATACAGATCAGGCCCATAGACTCCAGGATCTTTGGAATTGTTTTTTAGGTATTACTATACCAAACGTGATTTAAGAAACAAACAAACAAACAAAACGATTCAAAATACAATTTCAGTAAAAAATGTAATGAAATCCAAGCAATGTCAAGGTGAGGGTGGGAGATCTGAATAATCTAAAAAATAACAAGTTCTGTGACACACTACCAGTTGACATATTTGTTGATAAAGAATATGTGAAGTTAATGTGGGAAAAAGACATTTCATTAGTGTCTTTTAAGAGACCACCACAAGAACACATGTTTTTTTGTGTTTGTTTTTAAGTAATGTAGCTCTACCATTATTCTAGGCTACCTGTAATTGTCTATCTATGTAGCCTAAGCACATGACTCATTTAAAGATTTTAGCACATTGAAACCCACTGCTTAACATTGAACTGGTGAGACTGTTTTTTGCTTCCACAGAATTATCAAAGTTCAAAGTACTTTATTGTCATTGTCACACAAACAACGAGACAGACGTAAGCGGGAAGCGCAACTGGATGTACAGAAAGCGAGTTCAAGGAGTATTGTCTTGCTTTCAAGTGGTTTAATTTATTGACAAGTTGCCAACTACCTCGCAATAGTAATCCAGTCTAATGAAACTGAAATGTCATAGTACTGTAGTTAGTATCACTGCTAATGTTAAAAAGTTAACAAAGTTAGTTAGCAAGTAAAGCTGTGGCTGACACCTGACCGACAGATAGCTGCTGCTTAACACTCACATTGTTGCAAATTGTAGATCATAGGCTACATACATATTATAGGTTAAATAATATATGACATAGATGATAAACAATGACACTTACAATAAACACCGTTCGCTAATCACCTATCCCAAAGCTATCCTGTCTTGTACTCAATTTGCCAGAGCTAGCTGGCTGAATGAATGAATGAATAGACGCGATCTCTCTCTGAATAAAAAAAAATAGAAGCTAAGGGCAAAGATTCCACCGCGCTGCATATTCCACCAATCAAAATACTGCAAAGACGGGCATTCTAGAACATCTTTGAGCTCTGAGCTAGAGCTTGTCCCCCTGGCTGCTGGCTGGCTTGCTTAAGCCCGAGGCGTGTAGGCTACGCAACTAAACGTTTGGTCATTGTTTTCTTTCTTTTTTATTTGTATCCCGGGTCTGTTGTTGGTCACAGTGAAAACCGGGGACATTTCCGGGGACAGCTCCAGCCGGGGACAGGCCACCAAAAACGGGGACTGTCCCCTGAAACCGGGGACGTCTGGTCACCTTACTGTAAAGACGATGGCCTGTGCCTGTGTCATGTCTACACTTACTATGTCCAACCAACTCGGTCTGGCCTTTTTGCACTTACTGGCGCAGGGCCAATCCGAAGCCACACAATTACATGTCACATGTAGGTGACACATTGTTAAGCATTGCCCATGTGAGGTAAGGCAGGGCATGTTGCCGTTGACACAAGCAATTTCTGTTACAGGAAGTAATCAGTGTAGTTGATTTTGACATTTGTAGGACATTTAAAAGCAGTGTCACTGTGATTCTGGCCATGAACCCACAAGCTTAGGGGCAACAGTGGAATGGGGAACGGTTGAAAAGATGGTCAAATTTGTCGGCTTTCAGAGGGGAACTCTTAAAACACAATTTCTGCAAGGATTCCGTGTGCACAAATAGGTTCTGATTTACTGGGGGGAAATTGTTCTGCTTGCGTGGGCAGTGTGTACGTATATATGAGAGGTCCTGAGCAGGGGTGGGAAATAGGCAGATATGTCACTTGGTGAGACAAGAAATCTCTGTTTTATCTATGGAGTCCAGGGCTAGCTTGTCATATGTTTCATTTTAACATGTAAACACTGAACACAGCCAGTGTCAACACAACATGATGGAAGAGATTCCTGACTAGAATAGTTTGATCAGCTAAAATGTTGTTGATACTGTCAATAATTTGGCCTAGTCTACTAATGAAAATTCAATTGCAGTGTCTGCCTGTGACTGTCTGACTTGTTTTTCTTTTTTGTTGTTGTTGGTTTTGGATGCATAATAAAATACTCCTGTTTCCTTGCTGATAACTGAAAATAGCCTTTTGGCAAGCAGTGTTAAATAATTTACAGTTAATTTAACTACTCAATGTTTTGTTATGTAAGAAAACAAATACAAGGAATCCAACCTCAAGGCACATGTGCTCTTATGCATACAGTACCTTTTCATTGACTGTTTACTCACATTTTCAATCAATAAAAAGCTTATTTAGCTAACTCTGACATGCTTGTTATTCAGGCAAAAATCTCAATATAATTGTTTACCGATATGCTCCTTCGTAGGCTTAGTAATGACAGCCATCGTTTTTTCTGCACAAAAGTTCATGACCCTGTGTATTTTCACCTACAATTACATCACACTGTCTGATACAATTTCCAGCCTGTCTGGGATGACTTTATATCAAGTATTCGCATCCAGATTCTATCCTTTCTCTTTTTGCCTGTCGACAAAATTGAGCTTTGAGCCTCTGCAAGCATTTTCTGGTTATCAGGGGCCTGTTATCTGCAATTTAGGGAGGGCTCAATGCCAGTCATTTCAATGCCAATGGGAGTCCCTGCTGAGGCAATGAGCCTGTTCTGGGTGTATTAGACTGGGGGATCTCTCTCTCAGCTCTGCCTATGTCCCAACAGCACCTTTCGCACAGAGTGCAGAGCATTTACTCTTCCCACATTGCCTTGAGAGCCTGTGGAGAGGCACAGAGTTGAATACATTGGAGCAGCTTAGGCCCTAAACACTGCTTCTGTTGCTTACAGTTTTACCTTCATTAGTGGTTGTTGCTTTAGTGATGGATACAGGACAAAAGACAGTATGCTCACCAGAAATATGCTATTGGGAAAGCAATGCTTCAGTTTATGTTTAATGAAATGGAGTTAATACAAAGATGTAAAGGGTGCAATTGCTTGTTGTGTAAATCACTTCAGGGGAAGACCTTTTGGATTCTCAACTACATCAGGAACTTAATGAGAAAACTGATTATCAACTAGTTTGTGCCTTCTGTGCAAGCTCTGGTATCTGGCAGTCTGTAGCTTGATGCCAGCTGGTCTGTTCTCGAGTCCTACAAGACCTGTTCATTACCACCTCAAGCCTTTGCCCTCAATTAAATCAAAATTCTTTCAGCGTTTTAACTGTGTGTACCTTTTTGAACCTTTTTCAAGTCTCCATGACCCACGTGTGCATAGCCGAAACACTCTGTCATAAAGACCATATCTTTAAATGCAACTTTTTGAGTTACTTGGAGCACCCAGTGACTTTTTACTTTGATCTTGAAGCTTTTCTGTTTTGCCTGCGCCTTCAATGAAACTTTGTACCGCAGTTTTGTCTTTCATGCTTTAATTGAACATCATTGCTTTAATTCCCCTTTTCTTTCATCAATGAAATCTGAATCTATTTCTTCTTCTTTCATTTCTTATTTTCTTAAATGAATGCCCCTTTATCCCTTTGTCTGTTTTCAGAGCCTTTGCTTTTGTGAATGTTTATGTTAGCACTTTAAATTAACTTTGTCTATGAAGTGTGCGGCACCAATGATTAACCTAGGCCATGAACAGCGTGCCAGTGTTTGGGTTGAGCTCAGGTGACTGGTGTTTTGTATCACCGCAGTGTTATAATGGAGTATGCTACTTTTGGGAGACTGGGACCAGACAGTACCCGTACAAATTATGCACCCACAGGCAAAATCATGACAGTTGAAAACTTGCTTTACCAACTATGTAAATATTGCCACATCTCAGGCATGGGGGATATAAAGTGGGCTTAGATCTAGCAGATTTGGCGTGCTGATCTGGAGTGGCGTTGGGTTTATGGGACTCGTGTAGGAGTGAGGAGTGAGCCTCCGCGCTTTGAGGCGGCTGATTCCCCTGACATGATGGCAACATTGTTGCGCTTCCCACGTTTTGATCGGAACGTCTGGTTGTGACTGGAGACGAGCGGAGAACATGGCGGATGAGCTGTTTGCCCGCGTGTTCTCCAAGGCCCCGAGCAAACAGTTTATCCCCGTCTTCTGGGCTTCCCAAGGAACCATGCTTTGAGCGCGTGGTCTGTCAGCCGCGCACTCTGTATCTGGTTGACAAGTGTGTATTTGCTAGTCAAATACATTCGGTTGCCAGTGCCCCCCCCCACCTCCACACACACACACACACACACCTCCACACAAACACACACACACACACACCTCCACACACCTCCACACACACACCTCCACACACACACACACACACCTCCACACACACACACACACACACACACACACACACACACCTCCACACCTCCACACAAACACACACACACACACACCTCCACACACACACACACACACACACCTCCACACACACACACACACACACCTCCACACAAACACACACACACACACACCTCCACACACCTCCACACACACACACACACCTCCACACACACACACACACCTCCACACACACACACACACCTTCTCGATTTGACGCCTTTTACCTTTGTTTGCATGTTGTCATGTAACTCACTTTCCCTATTCAAGTAAATACTCGGGCTTTGAAATGACAGTTTACAATTTCTACATTCAGAGGCAAAATGGCATTTGGAAAAACATATTGCTTTCGTGTCAAGTCCTGATCTGTGCTCGAAGGGAAGCAAATTCTCTGTTGTCTGTTGTGAATGATTTCTTTAGCATTTTCATTCTAACACCCTCTTATGTTTTTTTGTTCCTGGCATTTGCAAAGCGAGGTGAAATAGCAACAAAAAGAAAAGGTTCAGGAAAAAAAAAAGCAGAAAAGCAGCCGACTTCACAACTGACATTTACGTGAGTTAGGATACCTGGCTGGTTGCTATGCTCTCGCCACTCTTTACCTGGATTGACCTAATCATGTGTGTCGATTTTCTGTTGAGCATCTCAAGTCCTGAAATGGCTTTCATTTTAGGTAAACTCAGAGGCCAGGGCCTGAGCGTTCAGGCTCAAGTCGGAGGCCTCCACTAATGGCTCTCTAAACGGTGTGGGCTGTCACCCTTGGCAAGAGTATTGAGTCTGTGGTCACAGCAAGAGCTTCCTTGACTTTTTTGATTTACTGTCCGGTCACCCTCTGAGACCCTGGCTCTAATGCTGCAGGTATCACAGTAGAATCTGGCCATCCATACAAGTCCACTGGTAGCACAAATACTAAAAACCAGACCAGGAGCTATGACAGCAACGGGGAATATCATTCCTTCTAATACAGAATAAATGAAAAATATAACAGCAGAGCCTTCAAAAAGAAAAAGAAAAAAAACGAAGAAGAAGAAAGTAACTTCATGCTCCTCAACAGATTGATTACAATCCTGTAAATCTCATGATGGTAAAGGTGCTCAAATATGAGAGCAATCCTCAGAAAGCTTAGCTCCATGACAAAATGGAACTTGTAGAAACAAAGTGGTAAAAGTAGATCAACGCCTGCTAAAAAGAGCTAATTAAAACTCTACACCCAGATTTACATTGTAAATCTGTTATGTTAAAAACAGCCATCAAATTCTCCCTTTAAAGCATTCTAGCTTATGTGAAGCCCCCAATGTCCTCTCATGCATGTATTCATTGTATGTGTAAGCAGGGATTATAATAATTGTTTACCAATTACAAAACACCAGGGGCATAATTAATCTCTACAAGATGCCAATACAGTACAATGCAAATGTTTTCTCTATCTGACCATTCGATACATGCCATTAATTTATGCTGCGTACAAATAAATGTCTCTTCCCCTAATTGCTGACTATGAGCAAAGCTGCTTGTTCATTTGACACAAGTGCCACTGGAATCTTGCTGAAGGAATGCCACACACTCATTTGGCAAAAGAGAAGTATCATGACAAGTCTAGTCCATCATGACTTGCATGCTTAACCTTATTTGTGAGCACAGCTGATGTGTGTGAGTGTGTGTACAGCATATGAGTGTGTGTTTGTGTGTGTGTGTGTGTGTGTGTTTGTGTTTGGGGAGGTGATGGCAGAGCACTGGGAGCTGTGTATTATTTAGCAGTATTGGGAGAATGTGCTTGTCGATACTGCTGAATGCCGGTGATTGGCTTCCCCGGAGGGACCCTGGGTGTTTGAAGCCGGCAGCACCGGGGTGATCGATGGGCCAGGCGGCGTGTGAGTGACGCGGGGCTCCGCCAATTCTGTTTACTCGCAGGGTTTGCACTGGCCAGATCAATGGCACTGAACTGCACAATCTGCATTACGATGATCGTGTTACTACAGACTATTAAGATGGTAATAACAGCCGGAGACGGGGGTGTTTGCAAACAGGATCCCTGAGCAGTTTCAACTAAACTGGAGGAGATAGTGTCTGTGTTTGTTTGTGTGTGGGTGAGTGTGAGTGTGGGTGAGTGTGTGTGTGTGTGTGTGTGTGTGTGTGTGTGTGTGTGTGTGTTCGCGTGTGTGCGTGCCTTTGCAAATGTTACTGCACAGTAGTGTTAGTTTAAAGCAGGCCTGGTTGGTTGGTTAAGCATGCGCATGTAAACAGTTTGTTCTCCAAACCAGCTGTTCACGCGATTATTATCACTTGATTTCGTCCCGAGTTTGGTTTTCTTTCCGTTGCAGACGCTTTCTCCGTGCCACAGGAATAATTCTGCCTGCATTTCCGCTCTCTCCGTCGAGCTTGCGGAGCAAGAGGAATACATTAGCACAACTATGCAGTGGAGCGATATGGATTTTTCTGTTTGCAGACCCCCACGTTAGGCCGCTTTATATTAGCGCCCGCATGAACAGGCACAAATGAGGATGCACTCGCATGAACACATTTTGCTTATGCAAAAAAATACAAATAAATAAATAAATAAATAAATAAATAAACAAACTCCCACCCCACTCCACCCCACTCCCTCCTCCACTGCACTGAAAGCTTCGAGGTCTTTCATCTCCAGCTCTACACTGAGGGAAGACACAAACACTCACAAACACACGCAGACACACACACACACACAAACACACACACACACACACACACACACAGACACACACACACACACACGCTGTGTCTAACAAGTAAACAAGGGAGGAGTGTTAAAAAAGGAGCCCTAAATCAGAGTGAAGGCGAGGCTGGCGAGTCCATTTATTTCTGTCTGCAGAGAGTAATGGACGAGGGGAGAGGAGGGGAGACGAGAGGAGAGGAGAGGAGAGGAGAGGAGGCTGCTGGAGATGAGTGTTTGCTGAGGGGATGAGGAGAGGAGAGGAGAGGAGAGGAGAGGAGGTGAGGTGAGCAGAGGTGCTGCCTGTTACTTGGTGAGAGAGGGCAGAGCGGGGAGAGAGGGAGGGCGAGAGAGGTTCATTCCTGCGGGGACTGGCTAGCACGGTCAGGGCCGCCGGGGCTGGGGACGGGGGGCCCTCTGGGTTCTGGTTCCACTGGGGGAGGGTCCTGGGGGCCTGGGGAGGCTGGGTGGAGGGGTGAAGATTGAGGTGGTGGTAGAGATGGAGGGGGAGGTGCGGAGGAGGAGGTCTTGGATGAGGCCTGCTGCTCCTTCCTGGCTTGCCGTCTCTGGCGGGCTCTCTGTGTCCTGCTGGCTCTCGTGGCCTTGCTCCTTAGGTAGGCCTCCTCCAGCTCGTACACCAGATCCTCCATCGCTCCCACCTGTACACACACAAGGAGGGAGAATAAATGAACAATAGCACAAACACACAAGGACATACACAAACACACACACACACACACACACACACACACACACACAAGGAGGGAGAATAAATGAACAATAGCACAAACACACAAGGACATACACAAACACACACACACACACACACACACACACACACACACACACAAGGAGGGAGAATAAATGAACAATAGCACAAACACACACACACACACACACACACACAAGGACATACACACACACACACACACACACACACACACACACACACACACACACACACACACACACACACACACACACACACAAGGACATGCACAAAAATAAAATACTGAAGAGCTGTGATGAATACTCCATGTCTGTCAAGGCCTTGAGTTCGGTGTGATTTTTTTTCCCCAGTCTCAGAGCTTTCCTGTTCAGCTGTTCCTGGATCAGCTGAAGAACCAACCAATTTCTCTGTGTCTCTGTCTCAACCTTGTTCTCTCTGTACGTCTGTGTGTGTGTGTGTGTGTGTGTGGGGCCCCCGTGCAGCCCCTCCGGGACTTAATTACCTCCTTGAGATGGAGGTATGGGGCCGGGGCTGGGGCCCTCGCCATTCATTTATGAGCAGACAGTTGGGCGTGGGAATTTATTGTGCCAGCGTCGGGAGCGGGGCACCTGAAGTGGAGGAGGAGGAGGAGGCAGGGAGCGAAATATGAAAGCGAATGCACAATGAAGAAATGAGTTAAAAAGCCTATTTGAGGGTCGGAGAGAGAGAGAGAGAGAGAGAGAGAGAGAGAGAGAGGTGGAGAAAGGGGGAGGGTGGGGGCGAGCAGGTCTTTAAGAGCATGGTAGTTTGGGGAGGCAGAGGAGAGAGGGAGAGATGGTGAGAGAGAGAGAGAGAGAGAGAGAGGTGGAGATGGAGAGATTGAGGTGATCCAGATTAGCAGAGGCTCAGGTCAGATGGCAAAGTCTGTGTACCTTACGGAAGTGAATCAAACCCGGGTGTGTGTGTGTGTGTGTGTGTGTGTGTGTGTATGTGTGTGTATGTGTGTGTACATACAGCATCTGTGTGTGTATGGGTATCACAGGCAGAAGGCTTTGCACAAGGGAATAGGCTTAAGCTTGAGCGGCTGTCTACATAAAACTCACACATCTGTACAAGTAAACACAGACTAGATACACAGACAAACAACACCCTCATATCTCCACACACACACACACACACACACACACACACACACACACACACACACACACACACACACACACACACACACACACACACACTAACACACATAAGCAGTACTTCATCCAATTTTATTTCAACCTATGGTTCTGCCAAGAAGTGTGCCATGCCTTATTATTATCCTTTCATAACACGTGCTCATTATGTTTTACCTCCCTCTCTGTATGAGTGTGTGTGTGTGTGTGTGTGTGTGTGTGTGTGTGTGTGTGTGTGTGTGTGTGTGAGAGCAGTCAACCCACCTGACGCCATGACACCACAGCTGTCAAAACACTAATCAAATCTGTCAAGGGCCGTGTCTCGTCAGAGGAGAAAGCAAAAGCCTTCATCAGAGGGAGGCAGGAAGAACACACGCACGCCCAAACCCAAACCCGTCCCCAAGAACACACAACCTCCATCAGCCAACAGAGCCTCAGCCCAACACACTGGTGTGGTTTTTCTATACGACTAGGGTCGCTCGGCGCAGCTTCCCCCAGCTTAGCCCCTCCACCAAGCAAGGCCTGGATTGGCATGTCCCTGCATCAGGGTCTACTCTCTTCAGGGTGTGTCTTTAAGCAAAGGCCGCCTAGGTGTCCCAACATACAAACATATTCAACAAAGTGGAGCCAAGTAACGCCACGATGAAAAGCAGAACGTTAGCATCCTCCGTATACTGTATTACCCAGTTGCTATACATGTATTTACGTATGTATAACATTAGCCCACAAAGGAAACATTTGGTTTAGTCTAAAATGAAACCAACCTCTTCAACCTTTATGGCAAGTGCTTGTATCTTTGATGTCATTCAGCGTGTTTAGAGGCATACCCCAGTGCGCTCTGGCCTGCTCAGGAGAGGGTCCATAATGGGTGCAGCACGGCACAGTTTCGCGCCGTTCAATTTGTAATGGAAAAGCAAATGATCTCAGCACAGCCCGGCCCGGCTCGGCTCGGCCAAAAAACGTCAATGGAAAAACCCCTTTGGTGACCTTTTTGGGCAATCTTTCAACGTTTTAGCCCAACAGTCTCCATACTCAATGAACACCTGCGTGCCTGTAAGTCAGAGCCTGTGGTGGCGGACGCGCGTTGGTGTTTCCCGTGCGACTGGGTGCGATGTGAGTCTGTGGGGCACCGTAAAAAGCTCTCGCTAGAGAGAGTGGGGTCACGAACGGGCTGCACCAGTCCGCGGTGTAAATACAGCACTTCAAGTGTGTTTTATTTACAGACTTGCTCTGCAGGCCAGATAAAAAAATATACATAAAAATAAGAGCCTGGTCTGGAACTACAGAGAGAGCGGCAGAGAGTGCTGTTATTTTTATGTGATGGACTTTTACTTTGGCGACAGCGTCCTCTAATGACTCACCCAAAACAAACAGAGAAATCAATATGTTTGCCAGGCTACAGTATGTCAAAATCGAGTTGTCATCTGTAGGTGTCGGTTAATGCCCCCCTTGATTTATGTAAAACAAATAGAGAGCTTGGACGAGCGGAAATGAAGTTTCCACCTCCAATATTTCCACAGGAGTTGGGCTGGGGTGGCTCCATAAATAAACAGCCTTGTATTGGAAGATCGGGGTGCCACATGCACTGATTATGGAGGAAATTGATCACTGATTATAGATTTGGGATGTTTGTAGGAAGGCTGGTCTTTAAAAGCCTTGGAGGCTTTTTTTATGAGAAAGACTGAAGCTCGCTTAGACTCACCTTGCACTACAGTAAATACATGCTGATGCCTATATAACGCTGTCTTATTGAGGAGTGTGACAGCATTCACAGCTTCACAAACACACTTACACACACATTGAATTATCCACGCAGTGCTGTAACTGCTGTCACCTTTTCTCACAGCTAAACTGACCCCACCATCATTCCACATGCACGTATGTTTCTGCATACACAACCACCACCATCCATGTTTATACTGAATCATTTACCACAGCCAGCCTAGTCAATTCACACACACACACACACACACAATCCCCATCATCATCCATCATGGTCTTTCTACATGGTCTCCACAAACACACAAACACAGAGGCACATCATTCAATGCTCACGTGTGCACAAACACACATGCAGCCAGGGCTGAGCAGCACTGGCAGGAGCTATAAGTGTGTGTGTGTGTGTGTGTGTGTGTGTGTGTGTGTGTGTGTGTGTGTGGCCTCACGGCCTGTTGGGGACCAGGAGCGATGAAGTGCGGCAGCGGCAGTGTGCCGCGGTGATGGAGCGCACGTGTTACGGTGAGAGTGAGCAAGTGCCAGAGAGACAGCCAGACATTTCACTCCCTGTCAGAGCACGCCTTCACCGTAGAGGATACACACACAGCACACACACACACACACACACACAAACACACACTAACACACACACAAACACACACTAACACACACACACACAAACACACACACACACATACACACACACACACACACACACACACTAACACACACACTCACACACACACACACACACACACATACACACACACACAAACACACACTAACACACACACAAACACACACACACAGACAAACACACACGAACACACACTAACACACACACACACACACACACACACACACACACACACACGCACACACACACACACAAACACACACACACAGTCCCCCTTCCTGCAAACAAGACAGATTCGCCATAACTTTTCCGGCCTCTTGTTGGAGCCCAGCCACACAATAGACGTGCACACTGATGGATTTACATCTCATTTCCTCTCAAAGCTGGCTTTGCCACATCATCATCATTCTTAATTTGACTACAGTGATGTCATGCAATAAAACAAATAAAATGACAATAAAAAGTAATTACACCATCGTAACACCAACCATACGCACATCACGACACACACACCCGGCATGTGCACATTTACATTATGAACAAATCCATGTCATGATTACCTTGTTAAGTCTTATTACACTGTGATCAGTAAACAGTAAACACTGTCAAGTGATGCTGACTACTCACAAGGAGCTAACATGTTATATACAGGAACAGTCTTGCCAGATGTCACTTGACAGATAATATAATAATAATAATTAGTAATAATCTAGTAATAATAGCATCTCCTCTTGCTTATGCTCGTGGAAGAATCAGATGCAGGGGTAGCGTTCACACAATGTGTTTCCATATTGATTAACCAAAGATAGCTCACCTTAATAAGATCCCACTATTGCTAGGTGCCATTACTAAGCTGATAGTCGTAGGTACTATATTACTATCTATTGGTACTGTACTATATATAAGTACTACAGTGCTGTGAAAAAAAGGATTTGCCCCCTTCCCGATTTCATCTATTTTTGCTTATTTCTCACATTTGAATGTTTCAGATCATCCAACTAATTATAATATAAGACAAAGACATCGTGAGTAAATGCAAAATGCAGCTTTTAAATGATCATTTCAATAATTGAAGGCAAAGAGTTATTCAAAACCTACATCACCCATGTGAAAAAGTAATTTCCCCCTTAAACCTAATAACTGGTTGTGCCACCCTTGGCCGCAACAACTGCAATCAGACGTTTGCGATGACTGGCAATGAGTCTTTTACATCACTATGGAGGAATTTTGGCCCGCTTTTCTTGAATTGTTTTAATTCAGCCGTATTGGAGGGTTTTTCCAGCATGAACTGCCTGTTTAAGGTCATGCCACAGCATCTCAATCGGATTTAAGACAGGACTTTGACAAGGCCACTCCAGAAACTTTATTTTGTTTCTTTTGAGCCATTCGGAGGTGGACTTGCTTGTATGCTTCGGATCATTGTCCTGCTGCATAACCCTACTGCGTTTTAGCTTTAGGTCACAAACTGATGGCCGGACATTCTCTTCCAGGATTTTCTGGAATTCATGGTTCCATCAATTATGGCAAGTCGCCCAGGTCCTGAAGTAGCAAAGCAGCCCCAGACCATCACACTACCACCACTGTGTTTGACTGCTGGTATGATGCTCTTATTGTGGACTGCTGTGTTAGCTTTACGCCAGATGTAACGGGACCCATGTCTTCCAAAATGTTCCACGTTTGTCTCATCGGCCACTCCTGGGAAACTTCTGTTCCAAATGTTCTCCATTTGTAGATAATAGCTCTCACCGTGGTTCGCTGGAGTCCCAGAGCCTTAGAAATGGCTTTTGTAACCCTTTCCAGACTGATAGAGGTCAATGACTTTGTTTCTCATCTGTTCTGGAATTTCTTTTAGCCCTTTTAGCCTACTTCACCTGGCCAGACAGGTTCTATTTAAGTGGTTTAGATTCAACAGGGCCGGCAGTAATCATGCCTGGGTGTGTCTAGTGAAATTGAACTAAATTATCAATTCCATTTGGTTAATTGGTTGATTTAGTAAATAAGAGGGCAATTGCTTTTTCACATAGGGCCAGGTGGGGTTGGATGGCTTTTTTCCTTCAATAAATGAACTCATTTAAAAACTGTATTTTGTGTTTACACGGGTTATCTTTGTCTAATATTAAAATGAGTTTGATAATCTGAAACATTTAAGTGTGACAAATATGCAAAAATAGAAGAAATTGGCGAAATACTTTTTCACAGCACTGTATATTAGGTACTGAATATTTGTGACAAGATACTTACCCTAAAGATTAGAGGTTAGATTTACGATTATTATTGTGTAATAATACGTACACGTGAGAAGTACATTGCATTATATGAAATCAAATTATTAAAAAAAAATCCTTTTTAAAGCAATATTTTAAAGCAATATTTTAGTCCACTTAAAAATAAAGCTTTGCCTTTCAATGATGCAGGCAGTACATTGAATCAATGGCAAATGATTCTACAGACCCACAAGCACAGATGCTGTGCTGCTAAATGTAAATGGTATTGGTCTGAAGAACTGGGCAACCCGTGTGGAACACCGACTCAAACAGAATAATGTTTTTCATATTCGCTGTAAACTCACAATCATGGCAGTTTGATCATGTTACGTTATGCAATGTCAGGAGTGGTATTAACACAGAGTCAGCTGTGGCCTTTTAAGCCTTTACTGGAGGCAGGCAGCCTCTGTAGAGAGCTCCAGCCTGACTCTGAGTGCTGACCCCCCTCCCCCTCCCCTCCCCTCCCCTCCCCCGCCCTGGTGGGGCATCTCTGTGTGTGTGTGTGTGTGTGTGTGTGTGTGGATGATATATGGGCTCAGATTGGTGGTGAAGGCGCCCGTCGGGCCGGAGAGTGTGTTGGGGTCCGGCGCGGTCTGGCCGGCCGTGGCGCCCCTGATGGTGTGATTAATACGGCCCATCAGTAACCCGGGGCGACACACTCCGCCGCGCCCCAGAAAGACGGACTGACCCGCTGATGCACTGCAGGCCAGAGCCTGGTCCAGCTGAGATGAGCAGAGCCGCTCCCCCCCCCCCCCAGCCACTCCTCTCCCCCACGTCACACCCCTCTGTCCTCTCCCCCCCCCCCCCCAGCCTCTCCTCTCCCCCCCCCCCCCCAGCCTCTCCGCTCCCCCACGTCACACCCCTCTGTCCTCTCCCCTCCTCCAGCTCCATTCATCACCATCAGAGGCACAGACACGGAGCTGCCCCAAACTCTAACTCTCACACACTCACACACTCCCTCCCTCCCTCCCTCCCTCACTCTCCAGACACTACAGCCCAGTGGGTCTCTCTCTCAGTTCACCTCAAACAAGCTGAACTACAGAATCAAAAAGCACTTTACAATATTTACCAATGAACATAATACACATCCCAGTATATTGTTTTGTATTGCAGTAGAACATAAACTAGGGCCATTTGGGTATTCTAAGATGCTGTATAGGCAGGGATAGTCATGGTGGTATGATTTTCTCCTGAGAGTGATGTGATGAATGTTTAATACAGCACACACACACCATTTGTGGGCTCCTCTTCCACACTACTTCGGCGTGGGCACACTAGCATATTTCACTTCTGCATGAGGTTGTGGCCTTCTTTGAGCCTCTTTTAGGCTTTCAAAGTTTTACCCTTTTTATTCAGCATTTATCTGTGATTTCAACATACACCAGGGTACCACTACAGACCACCGTAGTAATAGTTGCAAAATCAATTATAATATATTTTCAGCATATAATAATTGGTATCTTGTACGGCACCTTCTCCCATATCTCACCACAGCTGTTCTAGCTGAAGTCTATTAACACCTCACCTCACCTCATCTCATCTCATCACATCTCATCTCATCTCATCTCACTCTCAAGCGCTTTCACTCATATTCACCTTTTCTCCGCTTTCTTCTCTGCATTTGAAACTCTTTTACTCATGGCCGTAATCATCCTCTATCCACCTCTCTCACTTAAAGGTCATCTCTCTGTCAAGCACCTATACAAAAAACACTTGCTAAATCTGCACAAGTACAGTGGCCATACAGTACACTATGGATATTATCACTCCAACTGCCTGTAGGGGGCACCGTAGAGAGAGGGTAAAGAGGGATGGCCATCAGACACGTCTGGGTTTAATTCCCCCCTTAGAATATCATTTAAAATGCCCACATGCCCACACAGTGCTAATTAAGGGAAAGGGAAATCATTTGGACTGAAATATGAAATGTTGGTTCTTCCGCAAGCTTTGCCATTTAAAAGTTCACTGCATTGTTGTGTTTAATAGAGGTGACAATCACGCCAAAAGGAAGACCTGGCAGGCATATGCACAGACACACACACACACACACACACACGCACACACACACACACACACACACACACACACACACACACACAGACACACACACACACAGACACACACACAGACATACACGTACACACAGACACACACACACACACACAGACTCAGACACACACACACAGACACACACAGACACACACACACACACAGACACACATACACACGTACACAATGAGAAAGAGGGAGAGCAAAGAATTAATTTTTCTCTGATTTGATGTGTCATATTTTCTTTGATTTGGGTCTGGGGGGATGGAGGGGTGGGGGGTTGGCTCATTGTATGTGAGTGTGCGTGACTGGTGATGGTGGTGGCATTTCAACCCTTTCTCTCTATCTTTCTTTCTTTCTTGCTCTCCCTCCCTCTCTCTCTCTCTCCCTTGCACCATACACTGATTGTCCTTTTCCCACCCCTGTCGTCTTTTCGCTCTCTGATTTACCTTTAGCATTTCATTCCACACACGTTCGCCATCCGTCCGCCTTCCTTCAAGGGTGTCCACTGTGTCTGCCATTAGCATCTGCAGCTGTGGGCCAGAGATAAAGATTATCAGGGCGCAATTCACGCCGCAGCCATAACTCCACTAAACACGCCGACTTCAAAGCTAATTAAAAAATCATTTGTCGGACGGTCATTTTTATAAGGCATTCCTCACACAATGAGGACTGCCATCTTGTGTCTCTCCCTGTCCCCATCCCAAGGCCCATCCGTGGTTGAGTGATCAGGTGGTGTGGTGGAGTCCCCCCCCCCCCCCCCCTCCTCCTTTTTTTAATGAGGATGGCGGGTAAAGGCGAGACAATGCGGACAAATTGACAAACACAAAGTCATCCATCACAAGGTGCGGGGGAGGCAGTTATATACACGGGGAGCGTGTAGTGCATGTGTGTGTTTGTCTTCCTGTGTGTGCGTGTGTGTGTGTGTGTGTGTGTATGTGTTAGTGTGTGTGTATGTGTTAGTTTGTGTGTGTGTGTGTTTGTCTTCCTGTGTGTGCATGTGTGTGTGTGTGTATGTGTGTTAGTGTGTGTGTATGTGTTAGTTTGTGTGTGTGTGTTTGTCTTCCTGTGTGTGCATGTGTGTGTTGGTGTTAGTGTGTGTGTGTGTGTGTTTGTCTTCCTGTGTGTATATGTGTTAGTGTGTGTGTGTTTATGTACTGTATGTGTGTTAGTGTGTGTGTGTGTGTGTGTGTGTTTATGTATGTGTGTTAGTGTGTGTGCGTGTGTGTGTGTGTTTATGTATGTGTGTTAGTGTGTGTGTGTGTAGTCCCTCTATCTGTTTACAGGCCAGATGTGTACGTAAAGAAGTAGCAGTGTGTATGTGAGAGAGGCACTGGAAGTGTGTGTGTGTGCACAAGTAATATTCAACTTTGATGATGATGTAAAATGGTTTTGAATGTAAAATGGTGGGTAATGTAGGTCTAAACAACTGTGTTTGTATAAAATGTACGTGTCGGCAACAAAGCAGTCTACTTTCAAATGACTGAAATCATTTTTTTAAAAGAGTGAAAATATATATATATCCATCTCTCTATCTCTTCCCTGTGTGTGTGTGTGCGCGTGTGTTTGTAGAAGGAAGTTGGCAAACTGACATGTCATGCATGGGCAAACCACGATTGCATCTGACAAAATCCAGGCCCTCGCAATTGTATATTTAATGGTGGGCCTAAAATAAAGATTCAAATTTCTGTTGATGTGCGTTTGCCGGATATTGCTTCCCAGAGAAGCGAGGGGGCCTCAGCTTTCAGCGTGCCATTTTTAGGGGTAGGAAGGCTCTTTCTGCGGGCATTAAAATAAAAAGGCCCGTCTGGTGAATTATTCATGCCCGCTATCTGAGGAGGGTGTGTGTTTTTTTCCTCTGGACGGTCATCTGCAGGTGTGCTTCAGGGACTGTTAACTTGTATATCTTTTTTTCATATCCGTGAGCAACTGCCCAAAATGGACTCGCCATAAAAATTGCAGCATTTCCTCCCGTGTGTCTCAACAATGCTTCGTGTCTTGCGTCATCGCCAAAGCGTTTGCAGTTGTGTGTTTTCCCTGCCTTACTACGCGGCTGCCCGGCCAAAAGACCCCTTTCTTATTCGTCTCCATAATGTCCTGTTGGCGACCAGGCACTGTAAACATCCCACTAATTAGACGCCTCTGCGCTTGACAATTCATCGCAGATTTTTTTTTTTGTGGCAATATCACATACATCACGCTGCATTGATCTGGGTTAATCTCACAACAGTGCGGCACTAATCTAGTAAAGAGGCAATTATAGAGCTTGGCCACTGTGCACCAGAATGAGATTTATGAATCCTCCTCCATATTCCCACTTGCTTTTCTCTCCTTCACTCTCTCACCTTGCTTTCCCGTGCACCATTTCTCCCTTCCCTCTCTCACTATCTCTCTAAAACACACACACACCTTTTTCTCTTACACGTTCCCCCTCTCTCTCTCTCTCTCTCTCTCTCTCTCTCCCTCTCTCTGTCTGTCTCTCTCAGTCATCCGTCCTTTCACTCTCGCCCCATACATGCGCGCACAAAAGAGCTGTCTTTGCATTGCAAGTGTTCCTGATCCTCATAAATATTCAAAAACAAAGCCCTGCTTATTGGCGTGCATACTTTAAGACTTTATTAAAAACAAGCTAGCCCAGTTCTTCCTCTGCTTCTGGCGCTCCAGCGAGCTCCTCAGTAACAGCGCCAGTGGGGCTTGTGAGGTTGGCCCTGCTCGCCTCACCTTGGAGGAGCTCGACCTCTGCTCAGCTCAACACTGGGACCAGTGGAGATTGGTTTGATGTGCGAGGGGAAGACTGGCAGAGCATGATAATGATGCTAGCAATGCCCAGGTCATGTGATGGGGGGGGTTCACTGAGAGCACACAGCCACTGATAACAATGTGTGCCCTCAATGCAGTGTAAGAGGCTTAGGATAAAAGCAACAGCTAAACTAGGAGAAGAAGAAGAGGAGGCCAGAGGAGAAGAGAGGACAGGAGAAAGGGGAGAGCACGGGATGAGGAGAAAGGGGGGGGGGGGGGGGGTCGGTCAGAGATGGAGAGTAGAGATTAGAGGGGGAGAAAGAGGAGCCAAGAGAGGAGGGCCTGGTTTGTTGTAGGGGAGAGAAGGGGGTCAAAGAGGCCGTGATGAAGAGCGAAGATGGAGGATGGAGGGAGCAGAGGGAGCGTTGAGGTTTAAATGGGAGAGGAGGAGGACAGGGCTTATGTAGCGAGGGGAGGAGGAGGAGGAGGAGGAGGAGGGAGGTAGAAAGACTGATAAGGGAGCGGTTGCAGAAGGAGAAGAAGAGCCTGTGAGCTGTGCTGAGTGCCTATTTTCATTCTTACCAACAAAAATCACAAACCCTTTTTCTGACATCTCTATAACTTAGGGGCGAATGATCATCTCAGCACTTTTATGTCAGCCGTCCAACCGCACAGCCATTTACTATTTCTGAAATGTGAATGCCTGACGTGAAGCACTTTGAATTAAATGTGCCATGTAAACAAATTTGCCTTGCCTTTGCCTTAAGAGATCAAGGCAAGCTTACTAACTTATGAATAAAATTACATCACTGAGGCATGATTGGGTCAAATACAAATCGAGTTCACAACTTCCCCAAAACATCAGGGGTATTTTTTTTCATCTTGTTCATTATTTCGTTTTATGCCACTTTCCCCAGATCTCCATGCGTGAGGAAGCCCCTGTGTTTTGCGAATGCTCACCAGTCTGAAATCTGCAGTGCTGATGTCCTGCAGATAGGGGGCGACGCTGAGCTCTGCCAGTGTGTGCTGCAGGACCTGCGTCTCCTCACTCACGCGCCTCAGCTGGCCCAGGGCACCGGCGTACTGGAGCCTCTCAATGAGCCCAGCACCTGTGGATAACCCCACCTGATAGAGAGCACAAGTCACCACACACGCACATACACACAAACACATATACATATCCATACACATGCATTCACATTCATGTGAGTACCTGTGCACAAACATAATCACTTCTGCCAAAACAAGAGTGTGCACATACATAAACAATAACACACACACACACACACATGGACAAACAAACACACACACACACACACACACATACAATTCATATGCACTCATATAGAAATATGTATGTATGTATGTAGTGTGCTGGGGGCTAGTAGAACTTCCACATGGGCTTGTTGTGTAGCCGCCTAGCATGCCTCGGTGTTGGACTGTTCTGGAAAGACTTGTTACCATTCAGGTTGTGTATCCGAGTGTAAGGGTGATATCTGTTAACACATGTTAGCCTGCGTGACTGCTATCATTCTGTCTGTGTTGTGTGGATTCAAGCTTGTATTCGTGCACTGTGTCACTGTGAAGTATGTCCTGCCTCCTGTTTCCCTCTTTGTGTGTGACGCAAAGCCAATCAAATGACATAGCTTTGATAGCCTTCTTTCATGCTAGCTCACCACAATATGTACACTCATCTGGCAACTCATCTGATATGTGCTCCTCTGACACATATATATCGCTCACATATGGCCAACACCCACTACATGAAACACATCAAAGACTGAAGCCTTGTCCATTAATACTAGTCCCTTTGCACTAAAGCCCCGACTTCAACTGCTGATCATGTGCATGCACACGCACACGCACCCAGTATACACACATACACACACACACACACACACACACACACACACACACACACACACACTCACCCAGTATACACACACACACACACACACACTCACCCAGTATATATACACACACACACACACACACACACACACACACACACACACTCACCCAGTATACACACACACACACACACACACACACACACACACACACACACACACACCCACACACACACACACACACCCAGTATACACACACAGAGCACAACAGTGAGGCAGCAGCACGGGAGAGCAGCGAGGCCCTGGCTGCATCCCTCAGCACACAGCCTAATCCCCCTGTAGCCTGAACTGAGCTACTGATGGCTTTAGCATTTGACACGACACTCCTTTGTGCGCTTCATCCGTCAGAGATGTCACGCAACCTGTTTTTATTAGCACTGTGATTCTTGAATGGAGAGCGTCAAAGTGGCATACAAGAGGGAGCACTGACCTTTCAAGCGCAGGCTAACAAATCAGATTAGACCTCAGCAGTGTGCAGAGCAGGTTCCTCTAAAAGGATTAGCATATCGCTGCAGCATCCTGGCAAACCGGAGGACTCATGAACCCCCCCCCCCCCCCCCCCAAACACACACACACAGACACACACTCACTCACTCACTCACTCACACTCACACCCACTCACACCACTACCTAATTCCCACCCCCATTATGGAAAAGATTGACAGGGCACTCTATCCAGTGCCTTCTATATGTTAAATGATTAATCTGCATAAATGTCTTCTTGCATCTCCTGTTGTGAGTAGCCTGTCCAAGCACCCCCCCCCCCCCCACCCCCCATGCCCTTCTGCCCCCCGAGCCTGACAGGAGGTGGACTCATTCTACACTAAGCAGAGAAACTACGCATTGTTTTCCCCTCGTCCCATTTCCCCCCTCCCTCATTCTTTTAAGCAGGTTATTTAGTCACTGACCGCTTCCCCTCCAGGTTGGGGGGGCTAGAGGCCATGGTCGCCCCCGTGTAGCGTATGTTACGGGTCTCTTACCGCTCTAACTGATGCTCCAAGCCCACCTCCCACCCCTCCCACCCCCTCCCACCCCTCCCACTCCTCCACTCCTCCCACCCCCTCCCTCCGAGCTCGCCTCTCCCCAACTCCTTTTCTTTTAGTGGGAGGTTGGCCTGCTATTATCCCTTCTGTCATTCATCCTCTTTATGGCCATTTTTATTACAGATACATATCCCCCAGCATGCATCATTTTTTACAGCCACTGTCTCTGCGCGTCTGGCCCGAGCTGGGACCAGCCTGTGTGTGTGTGTGTGTGTGTGTGTGTGTGTGTGTGTGTGTGTGTGTTATTTCATGCCACCACCAGCCCGGCACTGTTTACTTTCAATAACTGAGCGAGAGAAGGGTGCAGAGAGTGAGTGAGTGAGGGAAGACAGAGAGAGAGAGAGAGAGAGAGAGAGAGAGAGAGAGGAAGAGATAGATAAAGAGAAAGAGAAAGAGAAAAAGAACAGCCGTCTGCTCTCCGACTTTATGAGCGATGTTGTTTTTCCCCTACTGAATATTTCATTGTTCCCCCCCCCCCCCCCCCCGTTCCTCGCCCTCCCTGGCGCGGGCCGTGCCTGCGGATGATGCAGAGGCATGGTGGGGGCACTGGTGGGAATAATCAGAGATGCTCGGCAATTATGGATCGCTCTCCATTTTACAACTGCCATGCTGCTGCTTAATTGTGCACGGAGTCCTTACATAATGGGTCGCTAATTGTTTGCCTTGCTGATGCCTGCTGCAGGTGGGCAGACGGGGGGAGGCAGTGTTTGGTTAATATTTATGAAGGGTGAAGATCCCTGTCCCAGCGTCGGCCCTCCGCGCGCCGTAATGAAGACGGAGCGAGCCCAGTGCATCTCCTCATCTCTTTTCATCCGCCATTGTTTACAGTTCGGCATGATGCAATACCGCTTCAGACAAATATGTTTGTCAATACTAATTATTATCATTTTTTTTGGTGGGGGGTGGAGGGGTGACTGGGGCGGGGGCGGGGGGGTGACTGTGGGCCCCTGCAGGTCCCTGTAGAATTAGTCTGGATGCGTTATTAGAGAATAAACGGCTGGCTTCCCCACATCAGATGAGATCAATTCCTTTTTCTAATACCGGCATAATGGGATTTGCGTTGGCTGCGACCACCTCAGAGTGAGTGACTAATTTAATACACATCCTGTCGCTCTGCATCTCATAGTGCCGCGGCCACGCCAGTAATTCAATCACAACCCTACAAAATAAATGGCAAGAACGCTCTGCAGCACAAATGAAATCGAACATATCTCTCTCTCTCTCTCTCTCTCGCCCTCTGTTTTCTTCGACTGCTCTTCTTTGGTTTGCATGAGCCCATTGCTATGTCAGCAGAGGGAGAGGAAGAGAGGGAGAGGCTGGATGTTGAATTACTGAGGATTACTGAGGAAGGGCAGGGGAGAGATGTTAGTCACTGGTGTTGTTCATGGTGCTCTTCCTCTCCCCTTCTCTTCTGTTTCCCTCTCTCTCTCTCTCTCTCTCTCTCTTTCTCTCTCACACTCACACATATGCCCCCCCCCCTCTCTCTCTTTCTTTCTGCTCTACAAAGGCACATGAAGTAGCAGGTAATGCAAAAGAGAGTGACATGGGTGTGGAGGAAGGACAAAAAAAAGACAAACAGCGGAGCTCCGCAGCGCTGGAAAAGCATCATGGCAAAAAGGGAGCCTGCACCACAAGTTAATTACAAATCATTAAGCGTGTGGATCCATGGTCTGTCCCTGACCCCGTGGGTCCTCTCCAACCAGCAGCACCTACCAGGGCCATGTGGTGGAGGATGACGCAGGGAGAGGAGACATTGCGCTGTGATCGTTTTCAGAGCCTGTTGTTTTGTGCTTGTACAAGTTTTGGGGGCGGGGAGGTCCGTATTAGTAAATATTTGCTCTCCTTTAAACACCATCCATCACTGCCTGAGCAAGGACCAAAGCCACTGCGACTGAAGCTACAGGCG